>NC_071088.1:30147500-30447500 GCF_027358695.1 Spea bombifrons | reverse complement strand
TACAGCCTCCCTATGCCATGCTACAACCCCCACCCCCCTTACACATCCATGCTATCACACACAAACACACATTCACAAACATTTAAATACTCATTCATTCCATTAATCACACATACTTCACACATTAATCACACATACTTACCCAAAAACCCTCCCCCACCCCCTTACCTGAACTGCAGATCTCTCACTCGAAGACTTCTGCAGGGGACCGGCTGTACCAGCAACTTCTCTGGCCCCGCCCCCAGAGGAGAGAGGGGGAGATAGAGTTCTGTGAGGAAGCTACAAGCTTCCTGTCCTCCTGCTTCTAACGGAAGAGACGCTGCTCGCGACCGGTAAGCAGCATGGCCCCAGCCATTTTTTTGGGGTCTGATTAGAAGACGACCCCGATTATAAGACGAGGGGTATTTTTCAGAGCATTTGCTCTGGAAAAAACCTCGTCTTATAATCGAGCAAATACGGTAATAAACTTTATTTTTTTATTTTATTGATTTTACTCTTTTTGGACTTTTTTTTTTTTACATTTTGCTGGAACTGGATAGTTCCTCTAAAGCATAATAATTTTTTAATGTTACCATGTTTTTTTAATCTTATTCTTTTTTTCCTTTTTTTTTACAGGCGTTGATCGCCTCCTAAACGCTTTTAAAACGGGCGTCCGCCGCCATACAATGTATGGCGGTTGTTGATGCCCCGGGGAGGGGCCAGACATGGCCCATCATGCCAATCTCGGTGTTGCTGAATGCCTCGGCATCGAGGCATTACAGCAACATCGTTTAAGCTTAGAAAGTGATCGTTGATCACTTTCTAAGCTTGTTTAAGTCTCATGACGTGTCAGGCACGTCATAGGTCCGTTTAAGTGACCGTTTTGCATGACGTGCCTGACCCGGCAATGGACGTTAAGGGGTTAAAATATCAATCAGACGGATTAATGCTTTATCTACAGCATACCATCTAAAAGACTTATGAATGTGTTATGTGCTTAAGATTACAACTGATCCAACAACAGAGACATCCAAACACATATCAATGAAATCACAATATGTATTCAGATATATCTCCTGAAGGCTAATGTGTTTTCTAGCTACAATAACTACACTTATCCAGGTGAATGGGTATATGGATACACTTATGAAATATGTACCGATAAACCCACCCACTGGCTTATTAAGTTAAACAATCCCTGTTCTATCTCTTCTAACTTTTAAGGTTTGAACTGAAAACTTTCGCTTCTTCCAGAATGCAACAGAATCTTTTGGATTCAACAATACAAACTTTTACTAGAACGTTCCAAATATAAAACAATACAAATAACAGTACAATAACAATAATCCCCACATTAATTGACAGACTTACAACAAATACATATATATAAGTTCCTATTTACCATATTCAAACATGCATGTTCATAGTTACCTTCCCTGAGAGCTCCAGATACGTGATGTTCCTTTGCCTCTTTACTTTCTCTCCTCCTAATCTCTACTCTACTTTCACTACCTGTCCCTTGATATACTAGAGGGTCCCAATTGAGTCTACTGGGAGATCCCTGATTGGACCCTGTGGTTGCCGTAGTTACCCTGTGATGTTATTCCCTTTGGCCAACACCACACCTGGGGTCTTTACAATCATGGGGCAATCAAACCCAAAGATCTCCTGATCTGATTATTGACATGACACTCTATTTTTACAATCCATTTCATGCAAAAACCTGTCTTTCTTCCACACACCCTTCATCACGCATATCAGTGTTGTCTAAACTAAGACAAAAGGTTTCCCAAATATTTATCATTCCCGGCCACCTCCCATGCATCTTGATTTAACCAGTATTAACAGAAACCATGATATATATATATATATATACACACATACACAGGCCCGGACTGGCCATCGGGCACACCGGGCATTTGCCCGGTGGGCCGGGCCACGGCAGGGCCGCATTGACTTAGGGGCTGATGGAGCTGCAGCTCCAGGCCCCTACCCTACCTACCGGGTCCGCCGCTCTAAGGGGCCGGGAAGTCCCCACCAAGGCCGGCCTTACGGGTCTGCGGCCGCACAGGGTATAAATTAAAACATCGGGGGTTTTTTTACTTTATTTAACATCCTCCATGTTAAATAAAGTTTTTTTTAACTTTATTTAACATGGAGGATGTTAAATAAAGTTGAAAAAAAACCCCGATGTTTTAATTTAAACCCTGTGCGGCCGCAGACCCCTAAGGCCGGCCCTGGTGGGGGTTTCCCGGCCCCTTAGAGCAGGACCGGCCTTTGGGGTGTGCGACCGCACAGGGCGTCACACTCTAGGGGGCGGGGGGCGGTCCGCACCGGGTGCCGCTCATCAGGGGGTGCCAACTTGCGGCACCCGGCACCCCTCCAGAGACGGACAGTAATGTCCGCCGCTGGAGGAGCAGGTTCGCAAGGGAGCGGTATCGGAGGTCTTTAACAGACCTCCGGTTCCCTTGAGTGATTTTAAGCCGGGTTCAACCCGGCTTAAAATCACTCAAGGGAGCCGGAGGTCTGTTAATGACCTCCGATACCGCTCCCTTGTGATCTGCACGGCAACAGCTGCTGTGCGCCGGGATCTGACAACAAACCCCGGCGCACAGCAGCTGTTGCCCTCTGAACCGGAAGAAGACACTGAAGAACTGAAGAAGAGGTGCGAAGAGGAGGAAAAGGAGCTGTAAGGAGAAAAGAGGAAAGGTAGGAAAATATTCAGTGAGAGTGGATTAGTATATATGTGTGGATTGGTATATATATGTGTGGATTGGTGTATGTGTGGATTGGTATATATGTGTGGATTGGTATATATGTGTGGATTGGTATATATGTGTGGATTGGTGTATGTGTGGATTGGTATATATGTGGGGATTGGTATATATGTGTGGATTGGTATATATGTGTGAATTGGTATACGTGTGGATTGGTATACGTGTGGATTGGCATACGTGTGGATTGGTATACGTGTGGATTGGTATAGGTGTGGATTGGTATAGGTGTGGATTGGTATACGTGTGGATTGGTATACGTGTGGATTGGTATACGTGTGGATTGATATGTGTGTGGATTGGTATATGTGTGTGGATTGGTATATGTGTGTGGATTGGTATAGGTGTGGATTGGTATAGGTGTGGATTGGTATATATGTGTGGATTGGTATATATGTGTGGATTGGTAAGTGTGTGAGAGTGATGGGTGTTATGCTGTACCATTTCCAATGTCTTTTTCATGATCTAATTATGCTCTAAAAGTACATCATAACTCCCATCACTCTATACTGTTCCATACAGTGGCAGAGCTGGGAGGCAGAGGCCTTGCACCCCCACCGCAGGACTCCTGAAAGGTAAGTGAACTTCAAAGAGGGAGAGGGTAGATAGTTAGGAGGGGGTAGATAGGGAAAAGGGCGTGAGACGGGGGAAAGAGGGTAGATAGGGAGAAGGGAGTGAGAAGGGGTAGATAGGGGAGAAGGGAGTGAGAAGGGGTAGATGGGGCAGAAGGGAGTGAGAAGGGGTAGATAGGGCAATCATACTCCTATCATGCCAAGTCTGCGAGTACATCCTGGAATCTGGGTATGCCTGGGCATGATAGGAATGTGATTGCTGTTAACAATCATATATATATATATATATACATATAATATTGTTTTTTAATTGTTTTGTCCTATTTTGGTGTGTTACTTACTTTAAATAAAAGTGTTAGATTTTTTTATGGTGTGGGGAGGTCATATTCGGTTTCGGACAGGTAAATGCTGCATTTTCGGTTTCAGTCCAGAATTCGTTTCGATGCATCCCTACTACTAAGCCAGACAATGAAGTGGTAGGCCTACACCACATCAATGTTTGGCGTAGTATATAGTGATTGGTGTTATGCTGCACTATTGTCAATGTCTGGCTCAATGTATAGTGATAGGGATTACGCTGTACCACTGTCAATGTGTGCCTCAGTATATAGTGATAGGTGTTATGCTGTACCACCGTCATTGTCTGCCTCAGTATATAGTGGTAGGTGTTATGCTGTACCACCGTCAATTTCTGCCTCAGTATATAGTGATAAGTATTATGCTGTACCACCGTCAATGTCTGCCTCAGTATATAATGATAACAGTGAGAAGAGGCAGAGGTGGTAGATAGTGATACAGGGGGATAGATAGTGAGAAAGGGGAGTTTTGTTACAAGTTTTTATTCCTTTCTTTTTTTGGGATGGGGGGGCACCAGAGGAGTAGTCCGCACAGGGCGCCAGAACACCTAAGGCCGGCTCTGCCTTAGAGTGGCGGACCCGGTTGCAGTTGCGGCGTGCTTAAGGGGCTCTGCCTTAATGCGGCCATATTTTAAGGTACTAGCCTGGAGCTGCAGCTCCATCAGCCCCTAAGTCAATCCTGCCCTGCCACAGGCGCGGTCGCAGTTGCTGCTTGCTCTGGCAACAAGGTAAGTAGGGTGAGGGAGGGGGCTGCAGTGAGAAGGGGCAGAGGGGGGTTAGGTAGTGAGAAAGGGGGAGAGGGGATAGATAGAGGCGGTACATATTGATAAGTAGGGAAGGGGTTACATAGTGAAAAGGGGGAACATAGTGAGAAGGGGCAGATAAGATGATGAGAGGGGGTAGTGTGAATGCGTATGACAATTAATGAATTCATGTGTGGATGAATTGCTTGAATGATTTGTGAGACTGCATTAATGAATGTGTTAATGATTTGTGTGAATGATTAAATGCAAAGATGGTACATGAAGGGTGGGCTTTAACAATAAATAAATAAATAAATAAATATGGGCTGCTCAGGCTTAAATGCCCGGGCCTATTTTTTGTCCCAGTCCGGGCCTGCACATACACATACATACCTACATATGCATATCTACACACATGTACATCCATACACCCGCATACACGTGTCCATATACATATATATTCACACAACTGCTTATAGTGTAACAATATTATGTTTATATATTTGTTGCCAACTTTATTAGGGTAAGAAGCGCAGACAGTTTATGTTTTTTGTATACATTGTACAGCCAATACACTGTTTTTGCAGCATGCTTACACCTATTTGGTAGGCCTCGTATTATACATTTGTATTATTTGAGCCTGTGACTAGCTTAGCGCACCGACATTTCTTCTTTTCCCTTAAGTACCATTAGGGGACCATGTGTAAAGGAATGTGGGCTATCAGCATGAATAGGTGACAAGGAATAAAGGAATGCAGATATCATTCACTGTTAATACCAATAAACGTTATGGAGCAATAGAAAACTAAAAAATGGGGAGAAATGGGAATATAGGGACACTGGAAATTTATGTTTTTAGGATCTTAGATCTTATAGAAAGCTCACAGAAAGGTGAGGTAGAAAAAACATCTTTCTTGTAACAAAAAAGATGGTATCCATAAAATATTCCTTCACACAGATATCACAGTACCCTGAAATACAGGTAAAAATCATTTACTGATTAGGCATATCTCTCCCAAACGGTCAACAAAGGTACACAAAATGTGTATGTATGCATGCGTCAAAGTATGTTGTAAATTGAATATCATATTATTTCTTTTTCCATTGCTGGGGAATCATGTGTGCCAGTATAAATTACACATATAAATACAGTAGATCCTTGTAAAACACACATATTTAGTGTTTATATTTTTATCGTTGGAATTATGCTGTTAGGGTATTATCTTTTTGTTTTCTTTTAATCTGATAGAAAAATGTATGCATATATTAAACAGAAGCATAATATTTGAGATCTACAAGATGAATAGAACCTACAGCTAATACCTGTTTTACATTCAAATAAGCATTTGAAGCAGGCATGTGGGGTGCAAGACACTCAGCAACTACTAGATGACAAGAGACAACTACTAGATTACACTAGACATTATGACGGGTAAGAAGGAAGAGACTTTTGAGAAGGGCTTCATAAAAAGACTAGAAATACTGGATTTTGTGGATCTATATGGGGGAAAACTACTACACAGTTTAAATTTAGATGAACAAATGTATCACCTCCAATTTGAGTTGCTACTGCACTTGACAGTGGACAGAAACCTACTCTATGTGCACGATCTTGTTACATAACAAAGATGAATCACCTTGTGTACTGTTATGAATAATAACCTGAACATGAATAAATCAATTGCTTTAGTTTACAGTTTGTTTAATCTCTCTAACTTGGACGGATTTAAGTATAGTGAAGAGCCAGTTTGATTTGAGTCATTTTTCACATGTGACTTTGCCCCAGGCTACTTGTTCATCTATTTAAGATGAGAAAAATTGTTTTTCTTTCAGAATCCTTTAGTAGTAGAGGAGCGAGCATGGACTCTTTCAGCGAACAAGAAGGGGTTAGACTTTTACAAAAATATGCATTTTCTTTCCTTACATCACAGGTATGGAAAATAATTAATTAATACTAACATTTCTAAATAATAGAGGCTAACTATAGAAAAAAAATTTATGACATTCTACTTGAAAAAAATGTAACTGATATTATTAGTGTTTAATACTTTCTTAATAACTGCTTAAAAGGTAAGGAATTATGATGCTTAAACAGAACCGTATAACTTCAAAGTTGAATTAATAATCGTATATTATTCCACTATTTTTTTGTATTTATCAATATAATTTCGGGGTTTAGAGTGCCTGGCTGTAAACTGACTGTTAAAATGTAAAATGCATATTTTCCTAAATTATGGATGGGAATGCACTGGATCTGGAGTAAAGCCTTTAAAGAATTTGAAATACTTTAGCAGAGGATTATATTAAGTAACTATCCGGATTTGATTTTTTAATGTTAGGGGTTTTATGCCAATGTCAAAATGAATAGGGTGACTTCTGGGATCTGGATTTATTCTCTGGGTTTATATTCTGCACTGATTTTATGAACAAAAATAGCATACTAATTTATGTTTAATATAAAGATAATTGATAACTAATTGATAAAATCGATAATAATCGAAAATGCCATCTCTCCAACAGCCCTGCAGGCTGCAGTTGCTGCTTGGGCAGTGCACCCCATCGTAGCTGTGCCCGAGGCGAGTGCCTCTCTCGCTTATCCTTCCTACGGCCCTGCCCTGAAGTAGAGGAGTTTTGAGTGTTCCTTAGTTCCGTTTTTCCCGTTGTGCAATACTGTGCATCACCTTGTTCACTTGTTGCATGCAAAGTTGCTCTCAAACTTACTGTGGCCAATCCAATAATAATATTACTTTCTGGACACTTCTTGTTATACTGTTCTTTTAACCCAAAGAAAATTATGACTTGCATATCAAACATTGTGTATTATGTTTAATGTTTTTACAGGCTATGTTTGCTGCCTGTGATTTGAAACTTTTTGATGTTTTGGCTGAGTCTGAGGAGCCTCTGTCAGCAGCAGCCATAGCGGAGAGTTTAGGAACAAGCAGCAGAGGAACGGACTGCTTACTTGATGTCTGTGTGGGATTAAAGCTTCTAGACCTGGATATCCAAAATGGAGAAGGTCACCAAATTATATTTATCTACTTTCTCCATTTGTTCCGTTCTGTAAAAAGTGACCTCATTATTTAATGATCTTGTCCCAGATGGCCCATCACTTAATTTGTTACAACGAATTGCCTTATTATTTTACAGTAGGGTAACAATTAATTGAGGCCTTAACCAGGTTGGCCTACGGTTGAACCAAATTCTTCAAACAGGGCCAGTTTAATATGCTTGTGTGTACATCTACTGGATACATTTATTGAGCATTGGAAAAAAAACTTATTTTGGCAATTGTGGGGAAATAAGGGGAAATAATAGCAGGGTTTTTATTGTTAATATATGAGTCTTTATGCCATGTGATAGAATGTACAGTTTGCCCAAAACTAGGTATCTATGTATAACCTAGCTTGTCCCAAAAATATATTTAGGTTTTCCTAGGTAAAGTTTTCACTGTTTAGAAGATTGTCACCAAACTTCTCTAGCTATAATGGTTGGAGCGTCCTTTTCAGATAATGCTAATATTTATAGGTGGTGTAGAAACAAGAACATGGATCCTGGAGTTTGTTATTGCTGCATATATTTTACTTTTGTTCTTATTCTTTGTTCTGTTCCATATGTTATATTTTCTGTTGGTCTAATTTGTAGTGCTTTACAAGAACACGGTACTCTCAGAAAATTACCTCACAACCACCAGTTCTAAGTCTGTTTGTGACGCATTTAAGTTTTACACAAATGACGTTTACCCAGCAGCTGCCCATCTGAAAGATGTTATCAAGTAAGAAGTTACCTGTAAATTAAATACAAAATAAACATTGTTTTTGACACAGTACTGAATATATAGTTAATACCCTTTTCACTGTGGGAATTGTTGGTCACACTAGGTGGCCCTACGGTGAAATTCCAATCAGAGTGAAGACGGCACTTCTTTGTAATAAACCCAAAATATGTTATCCTTAAAATGTATTATCAAATTTCTCATTGTATAGTTCAAAAATGGTATAATGCATTACTGAATGGGCAGTATTCATCACAAAAAGTTACAAACATATATAGATAGATAGATAGATAGATAGATAGATAGATAGATAGATAGAGTATATAGATATATATGTATATATATATATGGTACAATATGAATTGAAAACTTTTTCTCATTATTTTTTCCAAGGCTGGGAAATCCACTATGCCACGTTCAATCTGGACTGCCACCAAACGAGTTTTTCAAAGATATATACAGGTTTGTATATGTGTGTGTGTGTATATATATACATGTGTTTTAAAAATGTATTTGTAATTGGAAATAGCCTCAAATTCCAGATATTGTCAACATTGATTTAGTTTAATGCATTCAATTAAATATTACACAGAAGATGATCAGAATTTATGGCTGATAATTGTGCTATTATTATTATTATTATTATTATCTTTTATTTATATAGCGCCAGCAATTTACGCAGCGCTTAATACAATACATATATTCAAGGGGAATGACAAGACGAGAATTAACAGACTAGGACAAACCGATACATTAGGTGGAGAGAGCCCTGCTCGCAGGCTTACAATCTTGATACTAGCAGGAGATCCGTGTACATTCATGCCGTGCACTATACAAACAGATCTCTAGGTGACAACAGACAGACAAATAATTCTAATATTTACTATAAAGTAAATATATATATATATATATATATATATATATATATATATATATATATATATATAACCGTAAAACAATGTACATGCTTCTGAGGTTTTAGGAGGACATTAGGTAATTTTATATTTTTCCACATTCCATGTGATTAATTACCAACCTACTCCTAGAGGCACAGCAATAGGGTGGGATTTAGTAACTAATATATGTTATTCCAATAAGGAAATTCATAAAACATGGACCATCTGTGTGCCATGAGGACTAGGTAGCCACTGCCACATTAATCTACCACCTTAATGCATCAACTATGAAAATGTCTCCTGCAAGAAAACCCTGAATAAATACACAGAAGTTACTAGTATAAAATAGAAAGAAACATACACACAATTTAGCTGTTAGTGAATATCTTATTTTTTTTGGCAAATATTAACATTTATATTATATGTATTATATATATTAACTTTTTTGTACTAGATCAGAAGAAAATATCAAGATATTTTTAAAATTAATGGATTTCGGGTGGACTTCCTTTGCCAAGAAAGCTGTTTTTTCTGC
Source organism: Spea bombifrons (assembly GCF_027358695.1). Taxonomy (NCBI): domain Eukaryota; kingdom Metazoa; phylum Chordata; class Amphibia; order Anura; family Pelobatidae; genus Spea; species Spea bombifrons. The sequence continues at coordinate 30,437,873 of NC_071088.1, read as the reverse complement.
TTTTGAGCTTTCATCTTTCAAAACGATTTGTGATTTAGGAGGTAATTATACCCGTAGTTTACTCTTTTTATGTCACGCCTTAGCAAATTTAAAAAAAATAATAATTCAAAACATGTTTTCAAAGTGTGAGTTGAGTCCAATATTAGGTTGTTCCAGGGTGGCTCTCTATGGCAGTATGCAACAACACATATCTGGTCAGATCCCAAAGAAGGAGCCGCTGGTTGCCAACCGCAGCAAGCTATTAACCATTAAGCTGTTCTTACTTATTGTGTGCTTCATTTAACACAAACGTATTGTTATCTTTAAGCTAAGCATGTGTGCAACCTCAGAGCCATTGAGAGCAGGGGCGTAACTAGAAACCTCAGGGCCCCGGTGCGAGAATCTGTTTAGGGCCCCCAACACCCTCCCACCCCCAACCCATCTATCCCTTTCTCACTATCTACCCTCTCCCTCCCTACCCCCCCTTCTCACAATCTCCCCTCTCCCTCCCTAACCCCCTTCTCACGATCTCCCCTCTCCCTCCCTACCCCCCTTCTCACAATCTCCCCTCTCCCTCCCTAACCCCCATTCTCACGATCTACCCTCTCCCTCCCTAACCCCCCTTCTCACGATCTCCCCTCTCCCTCCCTACCCCCTTCACACAATCTCCCCTCTCCCTCCCTAACCCCCATTCTCACGATCTACCCTCTCCCTCCCTACCCCCTTCTCACAGTCTCCCCTCTCCCTCCCTACCCCCTTCTCACAATCTCCCCTCTCCCTCCCTAACCCCCGTTCTCACGATCTACCCTCTCCCTCCCTACCCCCTTCTCACAGTCTCCCCTCTCCCTCCCCCCTTCTCACAGTCTCCCCTCTCCCTCCCTACCCCCCCTTCTCACAGTCTCCCCTCTCCCTCCCCCCTTCTCACAGTCTCCCCTCTCCCTCCCTACCCCCCCTTCTCATAGTCTCCCCTCTCCCTCCCCCCTTCTAACAGTCTCCCCTCTCCCTCCCTACCCCCCTTCTCACAGTCTCCCCTCTCCCTCCCCCCTTCTCACAATCTCCCCTCTCCCTCCCTAACCCCCCTTCTCACAATCTCCCCTCTCCCTCCCTACCCCCCTTCTCACGATCTACCTTCTCCCTCCCTACCCCCCTTCTCACGATCTAACTTCTCCCTCCCTACCCCCCTTCTCACGATCTACCCACTCCCTCCCTACCCCCCTTCTCACAATCTACCTTCTCCCTCCCTACCCCCCTTCTCACGATCTACCCACTCCCTCCCTACCCCCCCTTCTCACGATCTACCCACTCCCTCCCTACCCCCCCTTTGTAGGTCACTTACCGTCAACTCCTGTGTTGGGAGCGTGAGGCATTTGTCTCGGGTGCCGGCGCTTCACTGCTGAGCGCCGGCATATGACGTCATATGCCGGCGCTCATTGTGAAGCGCCGGCACCCGAGACAAACGCCTCACGCTCCCAACACTGCACTCTGGGCAGCGCTGAGGCAGGCGGTGGTGGCGGCAGCAGCAGCGGCGGCGGTAGCGGCGGGGAGCAGAGGCATCCTGGATTTCTGTCAGTCAGGGGGGCCCAAGAGTTGCCGAGCGGTCGTTTTCAGCAACCGCTCGGCACCCCTTGGGCCCCCCTGACTGGCAGAACTCAAGGGCCCGGTCGCAGTCGCGACCCCTGCAACCCCGGTAGTTCCGCCACTGATTGAGAGGTCAGTGCACTAGGAAATATAATAAAGCTTGCTAAGTAATGAAGATTGAATTATGGTTACTAATTTGAACATGACAATTTTTTAGACATGTTGACATTACAATATAGAACCCAAGTTATGTGGAAACCAGTTTTGTACATAATTTTCCTACTGTTACAAGTCAACCACAAGCAATTGCTTAAAACCCATGGTGTATTAGAATTAGGTTGAAGCAATGACAATGTCCAGGAAAAGAAAGAGTGCATTTGATTAAAAGCAAGCTCCTTAATGCTTAAGTGAGCATTAGGTATCTAGTGCAGAGATTGGGCTCAACACTCGAAACTTGGACTGATTTTTCTATGATTTGTTGATCAAATAATGAATCATTTGCTTAATGTGATATTACATGATTATTTTGTTTGGCAGGAGGCTCAGGAACTCTGGCTAAGTATTGTGCATCTTTATTTCCATCATCTTCTATCATTCTTTATGATCTACCTGAGGTTATCCAAGCTACCATGGAGAATTTTGTTTCACCAGAGGATGATCGCATTATTTTCCAAAAAGGTATTGTAAACTGTAAAATTACTGTGGTATATCTGTAGTTAGCCTAGTGAACAACCAGGGCTTCATTTATAATAGAAATATAAAAATAAATTGAAGTAGGATCAAAGAAAGTCATGGTCAAAAAAAAAAAAATTTCCCGTCAAACATGAAAATATGAGCTAATAGGAAAAGAAGAGCAAGGAAAATGAAAATTTGCCACGAAAATAGTTAATTGCAAAATATTTGTTAAAATTAAATAATGTAGAGGTAAATGTCATAAATGAATGCAAGTTGGAGAAAGATACTCACTAAAACAAAGGATAACTGCAATTACAACATCAAAAGCATGTAGAATATGGAAGAACTATAGTGTCTTTTCTTGGATGACTTATGTTTTTGTTCAACCTACCATAAATTCAGGTTTTTCACATATGCATTTGCTCTGTTAGGAAACTTCTTCTCAGACCCTCTTCCAAATGCCGAGCTTTTCATAGTTTCTCGTGTACTTCATGATTGGGATGAGGAATCATGTTTGAAACTACTCGGCAAAATGTATATGGCTTGTAATCCAGGTAAGTATTGAATATTTCACTTATGTCATTTTATTATTCTTTATATACCCCTTCATTTGTAGACAGAAAAAAAAGTAAGTTTCTTGCTTGTACAAATGTGCATCTATAAAATGTACTGATTAGGTATTGTTTTACCATAACAGGAGGAGGTGTGCTTGTAATTGAAACTATCCTAAATGAAGATAAAACAGCATCCTTGATGTCTCACCTACAAAATATTGCAATTCTTCTGCTTACTGAAGGGAAAGAAAGAACTGCTTCTGAATACAAAAGATTGCTTGAAACTGCTGGATTTAAAAATATCCAGTTCTGTACTAATGGAGACCTAATGGAAGGCATTCTTGCCAGAAAGTAAAAGTTTCCAATGTAATGGATATACTGCATTGTTATGCTTTGCGGCACACAATACATTACAATACAGTATGGCACCACCTGGTATTTGTAGTTGAAAATTAACATTTATTAATAAGCTTTATTTGTTGCTGGGAACGTTGCTGCAAACTTCTAGCATGCAAGCCTGTGGGTTTTCTTATTTTATAATGTAATATTTTTGCCAAAAATAATAAATTGACACAACAAATGCTATCACACATGCAATAATCTTGAACATTATTTGCGTTGATCTTTTTATTTGCATTGCTAGAGAGAACTGAATATGCTTTTTACATTAAAACAACTTAATCAGACTTTGCTATACAGAAAACTTATGGACAGGCCAGGGAAGTTACACTTTCCATTAGACAAACAAAAATGAATAATTAAGCTGCCTACTTCATGTTGGGATCCAAAAATGGCTTGGAATGAAAACCATCCCTGGTACTTTAAGGCCACATGTGCACAGCCACCTGCTGGAAAAACACTAGACTCTTGCATTATCCATCTGCACTTTTGCCACGTACCATTAGGTATACCTAACAGATGGCCTCTTAAACACTGAATTGGCCAGAAAAGGAGAGTTAAATGTAAACGAGAAGTATAATTATAGCAATTGTTTTAAATCCTTTTTTTCTTTACATGCAAAAAGTTTACGTCATAGAAACAGAAATTTGGACTTACCAAAACAAAAGGTAATATGGGGCCTGCTCCGACAAACTTTCAATCTACAATGTGGTGGGGTTATATTACACAAGAGATAAAAAGTTCCAATGTTCTTGATGGATCAATCACAAAAGTGTTTCTCTGTGTAAACAATTAAATAAATAGCATTACTGGAGTGACATCAGCATACCTGGGAACTCTCCCTGTGAAACTGCCTTTTGGAGTCAAGGAATTTCCCCCCCTGATGGTAGAATTCGAAGTAGCTTAATTAGGGTTATTTTGCGTTCTTTTTTGATCAAGAGTAGGAAGGTTAGGTAGTATGGCTACCTAACCTGTCCAGAAAATTTGTAGCAAGGGTACTACTGAAAGCAAAAGGTGGCCACTAGTGGCTGCAGGTAGGCATGATGGTAGGTATACAATAGGTAGGTATCTATCTGCAGTACAAAACAAGTATTCTTGTAGACATACAGACTCAAATTTTTTTTATTTAAGTTTATTATACAAAACTGATTATGCTAAAACAAACATTTTTGTACCTGTTTTGACAATATTACATTGGTACAGATAGTCGATAAGCAGTACTGCGACGCAGCGCAGGGCAATACACGTTACAGTACGACTTCAGTTTACAGAAAGCTCAGTACTAAACAGTAGAAGCGGTGTACAATTACATTTCCAGACATGGAACATATGGTTAGCGCATTAGTGGAACACAGCCTGGGGAAATGGGATGGTTAGGGTGGGTGAGGAGGAGAATAAAGGGGGCAGAGGAGTCTTCAGCCTCTAGACCAGGGGAGTCCAACCTACGGCCCTCCAGCTGCTGCAGTACTACATCTCCCATAATTCTCTTTAGGCTAAGGGGCTGGCTGAGGAGTATGGGAGATGTAGTCCTGCAGCAGCTGGAGGGCCGCGCGTTGGACGACCCTGCTCTAGACTGTCCTTGAGAGAGTAATCTCTCAGCAGGCTGTGGATAAGCCGGCAGCAGTCACGGACTGTGACCTGCTCCCTCAACACCAGGCGGTTCCTGGCAAACCATAGAGCGTCCTTTACACAGCACATGAGACGCCAAGCATCGTCAATGTCGCTCTCTCTGTATGTTCCTGGAAAAAGTCTGTAAATTACAGAGTGGTAAGACAGGTACTTTCTCTCAATAGAGTCCTTGAGATCCAGCTCCAGAGCTCTGAACAAAGCCTGTGCAAACGGGCACTGCCAGAACAAGTGAAGGGAAGTCTCCTCCTCCACAATGCACTGTGGGCAGTGTCTATATCTGCACAGCCCCCTGGCATGCATAAATGTAGGCCTACCACTCACGGACAGCTGTTTCAGCATGATGTTGTGATACTGGCTTAATACTTGAGGCTTGGCTTAATACCTGAGCACGAGAAATACCATTACATAAGTTATGGTGGGTAAAGGTGATGGAAAACCCTTCCACTTAAAATTAAGGGGGTAGTAGACGCATTATTAAATACTCATCTACAGACACCAAACGGCTTGTTTTTCCCTCAGAAATCTCATGGTGCTTCCCCAACCACAAGGTATTCTGGGTAGGCACATGCAAAAAACGTCAACAATAATCACCTTTTGCCACTAAATCCACTTTATACATGGATCCCTTGAAAATAATGGCCCGCTGTACAAGAAAGCCTTTAAACAAGACTCGGGAAGAGGTGCAGTAGCCAGATCACCACTCAGCTGTTTCATCCTTAATGGGACATAAGGGGGTAGTAGAAGCATTATTAAACACTCATCTACATCATAAAAGAAATAGAAAGACAACATGAGGACATTAATACATACACTGAAATAAAATAGAGATGTGTTACCAGAAATCAAACAAACATTTGACACATATTCCCTTTCCAAAAACTTCCATAATTTACACCCTACCCAAAATCAATAAAATCATTGAGACCCCCCCAGAGATGATTCGGGTTTTTGATCATTGTGTTCCTGTTGAGAGGGCAGCTTTACAAAGATGAATATATGCAATGTGTTGAAGATAGGACATAATTACTATCAAAATACTTTTACTGGTTCTTAAAGTACTGTTTTATATGAAATATAATCACAAGTATGTAAAACGTATAATGTACATATTTTTAACTGTCCCTGTTGCTGCAAAACCTATACAGACACGAGCATGTGGTAAATACGCTAAAATACAACTTTTCTGTACTAAATAATAGAGCAACGGTAACTTCCTCATTTGACTATATGACAACTTCCCATAACCTTAAACACTAGAGCTGACACTAAATAGAAACAATATCTCCCTGCGTAGCTAGTGCGGCCATTTTTTGGAGCCCAAACTGAGAATAACACTATTAGCCGATGAAATAGCTCATTATAACATCCATTGCGTCTCTTGCTTTGGAACTTAGTACTCAGCAAACCGTCTCCAAGGAAACTATGTATCAACGCTAAGAGAACTCTGGGAGCGGAAACCGGGATCCGAACGGAAGCGGAAGTTGTTTTCCGGCACCATAGAGGTGTGTGGTTTCCGTTAAGCATAGGGAACGGTTCATTTTGTGGGCATTTTTTATTTTTATTTTTATACACGGTTAGTTGTTATACGTTGGTTTGTACGTCTGTTTTGTTACCGGACTGATCCGACTGGTTCGTCGATTCGTGGTAAGATTTAGGTGGCTCAAAGCAATGCTCTTTTCTAGTAAAAGGAGTCTGGCTCTATATTCAGGATTTTCCCAAACTTATGTTATCCTGTGATGCATCAGCCTTAAAAAATATGACTTTACAAAATATGAATTACGATGAACTGTTTTAGAACCATGTATTTTATATCAACCCTGTAATGCCAAGCTTCAGTAATGAACATTTGAGCATTAATGTTTGTAATACCTGATTACTTTAATTTGTTACTTATCTATTATTTATAGCCTTCCTGTGTCCTTTCCATATTCAAATTTTTTTGCTTATATATATATATATATATATATATATATATATATATATATATATATATATATATATATATATATATATACTTGTTTTTGTCGTATTAATTATCTGGCATGTACTTATATCTTTTTAAGATATACTGTATGGAAGGCAATACTTGGTAGGGTCTGTTTACTAAATCAGCAGTTGACAGAAGTATATCCCAGACTAGTTTCTCTACAAGAACACTGTGCGGAACTTATATTTACCAGTTTGATAAGCGAGATGACTTTTAAGAAATCTCCCTTTTTTTGCATGTGCTTATTCTTTAAACAGTAGCTTGTATGGCGTGTGCCTTCACAAGTGGAGAGAGGGAGATGAAGCTGCAATTCTACTGCCAACTTGCCCTTTATTCCAGCTATTTAAACCCCTGCTCGGATCGGTTTTGTGGGTGATTTGTGAGTTGCAAGCCTAATGGCTAGCAATTATTTATAGCTTATGATAGTATTGCTAAAGCTGATCAGCATTTCTACTACCACTTACTGCAGCAAATCGCACATCAGCACTTTACTGCTGGGGATGCGCTCATACTGTAGCTCTTGATGAAAGGATTGAATCTTGTGCATCAAATATAATCCACACCAATAAAAAATGTGATTCCAATCTAATTTATGTTCTGGCTAAATATAATATTCTCATTAGGTTGAAGGCTGTTTTACCATTTTTCCTTTTCGTAACTTTGTTTTATTTTTTTAAGGGGTTATGGCAGCAGCTACTATAGTCCATGATGCATCTGAAGCTGCAGAACTCTGCCAGTCTTTTGGGCTGTATCTAAAGCCCATTACAAAGATGATCATCAGCGTGGCACTTCCTCAACTAAAGCAACCTGGAAAGTCCATCTCCAACTGGGAAGTAATGGAGCGCCTTAAAGGCATGGTGACTAACCATCAATTCTCTACCTTACGAATTTCCAAAAGCACTATAGACTTTATTCGATTTGAAGGAGAAGTAGACAACAAAAGTCTTGTGAAGTCATTTGTAACGGCTTTAGATGGAAAAAGCATAAAGCTCAGTGGTTTCTCAGATATTTTAAAAGTAAGAGCTGCTGAGTATAAAATTGACTTTCCCACCAGGCATGACTGGGACTCCTTCTTCCGTGATGCTAAAGATATGAATGAGAATTCACCTGGTGAAAGACCTGATACAATCCATCTTGAAGGGTTACCTTGCAAATGGTTTGCTTCCATGGACTCGGGCTTGGAAAAGCCAAGTGAGGAAGTCCTTGTGAAAGTCTTTAGTGTTTTTGGAGAAATCAGGAATGTGGATATACCTATGCTTGATCCTTACAGAGAAGAGATGACTGGCAGGAACTTTCATACCTTCAGTTTTGGTGGCCACTTGAACTTTGAAGCATATGTGCAGTACAAAGAGTATGCTGGGTTTGTAAAGGCCATGACTGCTCTGCGAGGAATGAAACTAATGCACAGAGGTGAAGATGGAAAAGCGGTGGCCTGCAATATCAAGGTGGGGAATTGGATATAGTTAATATTTTGTTAATTTACAATGTAATATTGCCATTTCCTGCTAGATGTTGCTTTTGGTAGTGCGTTATCAACAAACGTTTAAAGGTGCAACCATCTCAGTCGAAAGTATGATCTGTAATTTGGTGTTAACATTTGGAATTTCGGTGCGGTGAGTCAAATGTTGCTTAAGAGCTAGGGCCTCAAAGGCTTAGTTGGTTATATATTGACTTACTTTTCTAATATATATATATATATATATATATATATATATATATATATATATATATATATATATATATATACATACATACATACATACATACATGAAAATGTGCATTGCTTAGGTAAACATTCACTTACAGATTTAGCTAAGCTTTAAGCATTGCCAACTGTGACCACCTCTATTCACTATTCCTAACCGATGATTTCAGGTAGTTGAAATGAAGGTTAATAGTGTACTTTATTTGTACTTAAGACAGAGATTTTTTATTTTATCTTGCCTGATAGTAGTAAAGGGAGATGTTCATGGATCTGTATGTAAATATGAATTTACTTTCACTCCTTGCATATAGCATTATGCCATGCACATTTATTACATTTTACAGGTTTCTTTTGACACCACAAAACATTTGAGTGAGGCGTCCATTAAAAAGCGACAGCTAGAGCGCCAGAAACTGCAGGAACTGGAGCTACGCCGAGAGGAACAGAAGAGGAAGGAGAAGGAAGCAGAGGAAAGACAAAAGGAAGAAGAGCGGTAAGGCTTGTTAAAACTTTGTAGAGGAATTACACTTGATATGAAAATGATACCATGATTTCACAGATTGTGCAGTGTATGATATAGTAGTTGCAGGCTTTTTGATGCATGGTGTTGTAGTATTGTGCTTTGTGTGAATAAAGTTTATCATTATTTTTATGAGTAAAAAAGTAAGACTTGATGGTCAATGATACTTAAAAATAATTAGAGAGCATTTTTGCCCTATAAGTTTTTTATTTATGTTTTTATGGTAGTATCTTACCTTACATAGCACATAAAAGGCTCTCCTGGCCTCAAGTGAACTTCCATTGCGTGTCAGCAGTGACGCCTACTGAAAGAGATTGCCTGAAGCCAGCCCTAATCTCTTGTGTAGCAGTAGGGTGCTATCCCTGAAGGTGCAACAAAGTCTTGGACGTACCTGTACGTCCTAGTGGGCTTCTTGCTACAACAGGTATAAAGTGGCAAGAAAAAGTAAAGGAACCCTTTGTAAATGCCTGGTTTCCTGCATTAATTGTTCATAAACGTATAGTCAAACACAATGTGCTTAAGCTAATAACGTACAATGATAATATTTACATAATATATGCTGGTAGAAAAAGTAGCAGTAAACTCAAACAAGTGCTTTCAGTAGCTGCAGATCAGACCTGCACAACACTCGGGAGGAATTTCAGACCATTCTTCCTTACAGAACTGCTTAAGCTCAGATATATTCTTAAAATGTCTAGCGTGAATGGCTCATTCCACAGAATATCTAATAGGTAAAAGCTCTGGGCTCTGATTAGGCCACTATAAAGGGTGGATGTTCTCTTTTTTTTTTTAAGCCTTTCTGTTGTATTAGACAACTTCTACTGAGCTTCACCTGGCGGACAGCCACCCTGGCATAATCCTGTATAATACTTTTATAAGTTCATTGTCCCACCGATGATAGCAAGATGTCCAGGCCCTGAGGCAGCAAAGCAGCCCCAAATCATAAAGCCATACATAGTGCTTTATGTTCTTCCTGAACAATTCAGCTTTAGTTTCCCAGGCAGTAACTTCCTCTGTGGTGTCCTGCCATGGACTCCATGTCTGTTCAATGTTTTGCATATGGTACACTCATGAACAGAAATGTCAACTGATTCCTTCAAGCCTTTCGGTTTTACTGTAGGGTTTTTTTTTTTTACCTCATTAAGCATTCTAGCTGGGCGCCCAATTCTAGGGAGAGTAGTCTAAACTAAATCATCTCTATAAACAATTTGTCATCTGACTGATGAATATGTAAACTCTTTGAAATTACTTTGTAACTGTTTCCAGCTTTATACAAATCAACAATTCTTAATTTTAGGTCCAGACTTGTTAACTCCTGACTCCAGTTAGCTTTTGATCAGCCTAGGGGTTTCATACACTTTTTCCAATCCACACTGTGAATGTATAAATGATGCATTCATTATGGGTGTGTATGTATGTATGTGTGTGTATATATCTATATATATATATATATATATATATCTATAAATACATACACATATACATAAGGCATAGCCAGTTTGAGCTACATGGACATCCATACCATTGATAATGTCAGTTAATTTCCTGCTTATGAGCCAATTCTTTAGAAAGGAGATATAGATGGATGAACACTGCCTTATTGATAGATTGGTCTGTTACCAGCACTTACTTGTTTTGCAAAATACATGATTTATTATCCCCCTTTAAATGCTATCTATTTTATCTCTCATTGATTTTCTGTTCCATTTTTCTAGTAGATCAATTGGCAGGTCTCCAATGTTTTACTATAAAAGCGATAGTGAATGGGATTGCTCTAAAACAAATCTGAGTCTTTCTTATGGATTTTTCTCTCGTCCTACACACCTAGGTGTTATCGCTCTTGACTGGTGTGTTGGTACATATCCAGAGAGTGCACGTTTCATATAATGAGCATTTAGACTTGATGGTCAGGACGGGTGTAGTTTTAAAATGCATATGATTTAATATTTGTTTTTTGTTTATTACAGCAAGCAGAAAGAGCAGGAAGATCTTGAAAAGGAGAAAAAAAAGAAGGAAAAGATGAGACGTAAGGAGGAGAAGCTAAAAGAACGAGAACTGCGACGGAACAAGAAAAAAATGCAAAAATTGCAAGCCGAGGAACAAAAGAGATTGCAAGAGAAAATACGATTAGAAGAAAGAAGGCTTTTACTGGCTCAGAGGAATCTGCAGTCCATTAGATTAATTGCTGAACTGCTGAGCAGAGTGAAGGTGAAATAATTAAATGCCACATATAATACTATTTCAAAAAATTCTTAAGCTTATTAGACCTCAGCCTTAAAGCACATGTATTTATTGATTTATGATAGCTTTTGATGATTTTATTTGAAAGTCAGTACCGCATAAAGTTAATAAACTATGTTACTGGTCAGCCAAATGGTAGATGAGATTTAATATTGATAAATTCAAAGATATTCATTTTGGGCAAAAACATTAATGTACAAAATCATACCTTAAGTGTGGTTGTATAAGGGAAAGAAGTAAACAGGACAAATTTGGGTCCAGTTCACAATAATGGCAGCCAAGGCCAGTAACATATTGTCACATATACCGTATTTGCTCGATTATAAGACGGGGTTTTTTTCAGAGCAAATGCTCTGAAAAATACCCTTCGTCTTATAATCGGGGTCGTCTTATAATCCGACCTCAAATAGGTCTGACTATGAGACGACTAAGATCCAGATCCCCTGCAGCTGCAGGGGACCTGGATCCTCCTGTCCCCCCCCGCTCCACTTACCGGTGCTTCTGAGTCCCTGGTGTGTAGTCGGGGCAGAGTGTAGATGTCTACGCGATTCGCGTAGACAACTTACACTACAGCCGGAAGAAGGTGTGGCTAGCAGCGGGGGTTGTCCGCATCCATCGCCAAACCTTCCCCTGCTGTCAGAGATCAGAGTTCCCGGCACCGGTGCGGCACTGGCCCCCGCCGCTAGCCACACCTCCTTCCAGCTGCAGCGTAAGTTCTACACGCTGCCCCGGCTACATGACAGGAGAGTCAGAAGCACCGGTAAGTTGGGGGGGGCGGGTGGATTGTTAAATGGGGGGCATAAGGCATTTCTGGAGGCAGAGTGCCCTAGGAAATGCCTTTTAACCCCCTTAATGGCACTTTGCCTCCAGAAATGCCTTTTTAACTCTCTATACGCCACTCTGCCTCCTGAAATGCCTTACACCTCCCTATATGCCACTCTGCCCCATAATATGCCTTTTAACCCCCTAATGCCATAGTGGCATGTAGGGGTATAAGGCATTTCTGGAGGCAGAGTGGCACATAGGGGGTCAAAAGGCATATCATGGGGCACAGTGGCATATAGGGTTAAAAGGCATATCATGGGGCACAGTGGCATTTAGAGGGTTAAAAGGCATATCATGGGGCACAGTGGCATATAGGGGGTATAAGGCATTTCTGAGGCAGATGTGCATAACTGGGGGGCAGGTTGGAAAATAGAAGGAAATAAAACCAAAATATTTTTCTCAATCATAGCTTTTATTAAAAAATAGTTTAGATGAATTAACATTTACTGGTAAAACTTTTTTCCTATAGGGGCGTCTTATATTCAGGCTTTTTCTTTTTTTCCTAAATTAATATTCAGATTTGGGGGGTCGTCTTATAATCAGGGTTGTCTTATAATCGAGCAAATACGGTAATAAGTGAATATTATCTAATGGGAGGAAAATCTAATTTTGCCTCTATACATGAATAGTAATACAGGTTAAGAGGACATGTTTGTCGATTGAAATTATATTAAACATTCTGGAATTGGGAATTCATTTTTTCATATATATATATGTATTTTTATTTTTTTGCTTGCGTTTTTGTACAATGATACTATGTAAACTGTAACATTATTTTGATTTTCTTATACAGTCTAGAAAGTTACATGAAGAGGAAGAAAAGGAAGCAGAAAGGATTCTGCAGCTTCAGTTTGAAGACAGAAGACGGCAGCAGGAAGCGGAATTAAGACGTGTAGAAGAAGAAAAGCAACGTGCTTTGTCACTTCAGAGAAAGGAAAGGGAGCTAAGGGAGAAGCTTCTGAATAGTCTCATTAAAAGGAACTTTCACCCTATCCCTCAGAGTGTGGAGGACTCCACACCGATGCAGTATTATTTTCCTGCACCCAGTGAAAGTGTCCCTTGCGAGTCGCCCTTAAACTATGTTACCTCTACCTCTACTCAGACCCCTTCAAACTATGAGCCAGCACGGCAGTACAACCCCTATGCAAGCTCAAATCTGCAGAGCATTAATGAAGTCCGCTACAATGTTTCCCAAATGCAGGAGTGCAAACAGATCCACAGCGCTCTTCATGGAATGCCTCCGTGTGACAGTAATACTCCCCTGAGTTCAGCAATTGGTCAGAAATTATATGCAAACACATTGGATGCTTCACAAAAAAAGAACGATGTGGAAGAAAGTAGGTTAGAAGTCTCCAGCACACATTCACACGCTCAGGAAAAAGTCCACAAACATAAGTCGAAACACAAAAGAGACTTGAACAGGGAGAGAGATGAGCATAAATTTAAAAAAACACACAAGAAGCATAACTGTAGAGACTACAGTCCACACAGAAGAAGTTTGAGCCCAGAGGAAAGCAGGAACAGGAGTAAGGAGAGAAGGCATAAACACAGTCATAGACATAGTAAGCACTATAGGAGGCCCTATAGTAGGGATAGAAGCTCATGGAGTAGCTGAGCAGCATGCACTTAGATTTTTGCTGTAGAATGTCTTTTGAATCCAGGTTGTGCATCCATCTGGTGTGGTGAGGAGTCTATATTTTTAGAACTTGCTTACTTAAGGTCAGATGAGTCTGGAGCAGGTGACATAAGAAGCCTCATCTATTAAATGTAATTACACTTGGCTAAAAGGTGCTTAGTAGATCTGTGTAGGATATATGACAATTTGTAGACACCAGATTTTTCTGGTTTTGCTGCCAGAATACACCAGTGGCAATCAATATTAGATTAAAACATCAGAGCGACACCGTCACAAAAATTAAGTTTTAGGCTCTTGATATAATATTTACACCTGGATGTGTGCTTTTTTTTTTAAATCAGTTTGTACTTTTTCTGCATGGACAGTAAAAGAGGACCAGAATTCATCCTTTTTTTTTTTTTCTTTTAAACTGGTATAATCTCAGGTTTGCCATTCATTTTAAGGGACTACAGGAAAAGATTATTATAGAATAAATGCAAGCAAAAACATGCTAAGAAATTCCATGTTTATATTCCAGCTTTGTACAAATCGTTATGTTCAATTTGTTTTTTTAATTTATACCAGATTAAAAATACATGTGTATTTGTATGTGTATATTCTGTAAAATTTTACAGTAATACTACATTGCTATACAACTGCAGTCATGTCATCAAGTGTTACCTTAGAACAGAAAAACATAGTCAGTTGGACTGGTCTAATTAGCAGGAACATTCCACTAGTTGGCATTGTGAAGAGACCAATTATTAAACTGCACCAGGATCACCTTTTGTAAGTATCCCTCATAGTATTACCGTATTGGCTCGAATATAGGCCGCACTTTTTTCCCCCACTTTAAGTCTTTAAAGTAGGGGTGCGGCCTATATTCGGGGTCTAGTGCCCGACGCCCGGAACTGCCGGGCAGGCAGCAGGGTTAGGATACAGATCCCCCGCAGCGGTGCAGGGGACCTGCATCCTACTCTCTGATACGCTCAGACAGCCTCCCCTGCCGGCACTTTCAATGGGGGGAGTGCTGGCACGGGAGGTTGTCTAAGCGCATCGCGCAGACGTGCAGCGGCGATGTGCGTAAACAGCCCCCGCTGCCGGCACGGACATGTGCTTTAACAATCTCCCTTGCCTGGAATTCCCACGGGGGGAGTCCCGGCAAGGGAGATTGTTAAAGCACATTGTGCAGACATGCCAGCAGCGGGAAGTTGTTAACGCTTGCATCGCCGCAGCCGGTGAACGTATGTGCGATGTACGCTAACAATCTTCCTTGCCGGCACTTCCTACGGCGGAAGTGCCAGCACCGGAAGTTGAATACGCGTACTGCGTAGCTGCCCCCCGCCAGCATATCTCGGGGGGGATAGAGTGGCAGCATATCTGTAACACTAAGTGGTTTTTTTTTTGTTTTTTTTTTACTAAGAAATTTTTTCTTTAAAAAAAGCACCTAACGTTTAGGGTGCGGCCTATATTCGGGTGCGACCTATATCCGAGCCAATACGGTATTTGTATGAAGAGCTATTTTTGACCTGTGAATTTCCACATTTACTTAAGTTTTTGGCTTCAGGCAAGTCCCTTGTTTCAGTACTGAAAATCGATAAACCTGATTCTAGTTGTATTTTAGCAACACATCACATGCAAGCAACCACACAATTTGTGTTTAACTGCAAAAAAAAAAAAAGTGTGAAAAAAGTATACCCTACAAAATAGGACGTATCCCAGTTTCTCTTGGCTGTCCTGTTTGGTATATCGTGCATGGTTAACAAGAGCTGCAAGATTGCATATATTGCAGTTCTTGCAATGTTTTTTATCCTGTTCAGTTAATTTTAACTTTGCATAACACTGATAATTTTGTTATCATGGCTCCTGTCAGTGGGTGGGATATATTAGGCAGCAAGAGAACTTTTTGTCCTCAGTTGATATGTTGGGAGCAGGAAAAATGGGCAAGCGTAAGGATCTGAGCGATTTTGACAAGGCCCAGGCTGTAATGGCATCGCCAAAATTGCAGCTCTTGTGGGGTGTTCCTGGTCTGCAGTGGTCAGTACCTATCAAAAGTGGTCCAAGGAAGGAAAAGCAGTGAACCGGCAGCAGGGTCATGCTGACTCCTGTCCATTGCATAAAGGGCCTACAATAGGAATGTGAGCATAAGAACAGGACAACAGAGCAATGGAAGAAGGGGGCCTCTTCTGATGAATCACGGTTTCTTTTGCATCATGTGGATGGCCGGGTGCATGTGCATCGCTTACCTGGAGAACACATGGCACCAGGATGCATCCATGGAGTCCCCACCTCGCAACTTAAAAGGATCTGCTGCTAACGTCTTGGTGCCAGATACCACAGCACACCTTCAGAGGTCTAGTGGAGTTCATAACTCGACGGGTCAGGGCTGTTTTGGTGGCAAAAGGGGACCTACACAATATTAGGCAGGTGGTCATATTATTATGGCTGATCGGTGTATACTTGAAATGGAAGTTTGATGGCAGATAAGAACCGTATGGCCAATCTAGTCTGCCCATTTTTTCCTGATGTAAGACTCAGGGCTTAATCAGTCCTGGATCTTGTCTTAGAATCAGAATAACTATGTCTATCCATTGCTGCAATGTCCTCTACCACGTCTAATGAGAGGCTATTCTGTTTATCCAGCACCCTCTAACTAAAGAAGAACATTACATCTAAACCTCTGACCCTCTAGTTTTAGACTATGACATCTTCCTCTCTTCTGAGACAAACCTTGTTCTGAGTCATATAATCCCGTTTCAATTTCTAACTGATGGGATTGATGATATTTGTTCTTTGGCTGCGGTGGTCCAAATCTGATACTAAGACTTCACTAAAATCGGGGGCACCAGACACCAATGCTCTACCACTGAACTATACCCCTATTGGGTCAATTATGTAGCTCCAGTGGGCTTGTTTTCATATATATATATATATATATATATATATATATATATATAATTTAGACATTATTTTTCACATTCTCTAATTTGATTTATTTAGAAGATACTTATTTTTACCAAGAATATATTGATTTATTAATTTTTTAAGTATTTCTCGACAAACATAATATCCTTTTCATTTGTTTACTGATTAAGGTAAGTAAAAAGATGAAAATACATGGACAAGCAGACCAAAAAATAATTACATAGATTGAGTTTATTCAAGGACAAGACATATAACGCCAGGCACACTGCAGCATAGCCTAGAACATTAGTATATACAGGCATACATTGCCTTTTATGGCAGGAATGACCACAGAGGATGGCATCAACGAGTAGGGCTAAAGGCATATGAGAGAATCAGCCTGCAATAGTCTGGGAAAATGATCTGTTCCTTGCTCATTTACCAAGAAATAACAAATTAACTAAAGCCACCTTCCATTAGTACTCATAAAAAAAAAAACACAGGCAGGAGATGCCATTGAGTGGAAGGCAAGAAGGCAAGTCACCAATTCATTAAACTGCAAGTTGTCTGTGAATTTGAAATGTGAGTTGAATTTTTTTCCCAACTTCCAATATTACATCGCAACCCAAGAGGGGCTAATCAAGGGGAGATAAATCAAAGTGACATATCTTATGTCTTTGAGTGCACCTTTTAGCCTTAGATGTGTCCATATTGGCATACAGTTTTATTTTTCCTGCTCTGCTCTGTACGGTGGAACAGAAGTGAAGCAGACACACACCTAATAACAATTAAGAAAAAGCCATGTGGAGGACATTGTCACTTGTGATCCACCATAGGCATAATCATTGGCAAGCCTTTAGACTAGAAAAATAAAAGCTGAAGGTTTAGGTGCACAGTCTATGCTTTACCTCTAGAGGGCACTGTTTTACTTATCAAATTGACGTATCCAATTTTATGGGTATCCTGTGACATTGTCTACAAATATAAAGCGCAGCATTCAAATAGTAAATTCATTCAGGGCTGTAAGCAGACATTTTTTGGAGCCCAAAACATTTTTCCGAGATGCTGTCCATGTTAAGAAAAAAAAAAGGAGAAAAAAAAGCTGACTCGCCGCTTCTATCCCTATTGTAATCAAGTATAGCTACTCTTGGTCTTTTGTTAAACATTCTACATCCAAAACAATTCACTTTAAATTCAGGGTGAGGTTGTACGTAAATGTGCAACCTAGGGTCCCACCAGAGGATGGGTACCTTGAGAATGGCATTTTTCTTATCTCTAAAAATTGCAAGCTATGTTTTTTTCTTTAACATTTAAAGTCCATGCAGTTCTACTCATGTTATCTATATCAGTATCGGAGATCTTCTTAAACGGTTATACACCATTATCTTGTAATTTAGCAATAACTCCAAAAGCGGTGCCACAAGATGTCATTATAATAGAAGCATAAATGTGCTTTCACAGGTTAAGATTTTTGGCACGCGTCTATACTCGGCAATATACTATATAATATAACCAACATTGACTGTGTGTGCAGTCATGTACCACTACATATATATATGATAAATTTACTTAAATAAGGTGAGGACTTTTTGGGAAAATGTATTACTTTTAATATCTTTGGAATAGATCCAGAAATAATAGGTGAAGAAATATTCACTTTGAGCGTAGGCTTAGTGGTGCCCGGGTACAGTGGCGTATTTACAAGTGGGCGAGCGGTGAGGCTGCCACGGACGCAGAAGGCCAGGGCGGCGGGAAGGCTTCAGGTGGAGTGAAGAAGAGGGAAGGGCTCAGAGCGGATGCTCATCAAAACGTTTTCAGCAACCACTCGGTACCCTCCTGTTTCCTCTGCTACCACCCGCCTCAGTGCTGCCCTGATGGCACCGGTGCGAGCGTGGGGCCTCTGTCTTGGTTGCAGTGCCGGCATTTCATGTTGAGCGCTGGAAAATGATGATGTCATATTCCCACGCTCATCAGTGAAGCATTGTGCACCGCGTCAGAGCATCGAGACAGGCCTTGCACTCCCACCGCAGGACTTCAGCAGTAAGTGAACTACAAAGGGGGAGGGAGGGTAGATAGTGAGAAGGGGGAGAGCTTGATAGTGAGAAAGGGGGAGAGGCAGTTAGTGAATGAGTAAGAATATTGAAATAAAGAGTGACAATGAATAATATAATGAATAATTAATGTGTGGATGAATTGTGTGAATGAGTGAGAGAATGACTTAATGTGTGGATGAATTGTGTGAATGAGTGAGAATTAATTAATGCGTGGATGAATTATGTGAATGAATGAGAGAATGAGTGGATTAATGTGTGGATGGATTCCTTGAATGATTTTTTTTAAAATGCATTAATGAATATGTGTAAGTGATTTGTGTGAATGAATTAGAGAATTGATTAATGTGTGTATGAATTGTGTAAATGAATGAGAGAATGAGTGAATGAATGTGAATGATTTGTGAGAATGCACAGAGTGCGAGCAACACAGAGGGAAGCAGCAGGGACCCTGCGGAAGTCTGCAAGTGAGAGCTCTGCAGTTCAGGTAACGTGATGGGGGAGGGTGTATGAGCGAGTATGCGTGATTAAGGGAATTCATGAGTGAATGAATGTTTGTGAAAGAGTGTGTGTGTGATAGCATGGATGTGTAAGTGGGGGGATAGCATGGCATGGCGAGGCTGTAATGACACTCCTATAATGCCCAGGTTCTGGCATGTACTGGATGCCTGGGCATGATAGGAGTCTGATTGCTGTTAGCAATCATATACCGTATATTCCGATGTATAAGACGACTGGGCGTATAAGACGAGCCCCAACTTTTCCAGTTAAAATATAGAGTGTGGGCTATACTCGCCGTATACGACTACCCCTCTACCCAGTATACAACAACCAGCCAATCACGGCAAGCGATGTACCTTACCGGTGATTGGCTGGTTGTTATACAGACATATACATAAATACACTGCCCTTACACACACACACACACACATATATATATATATATATTTGTGTACGGAGTCTGGGACATTAGTGTGATGAACGAGAATAGTGAGACTGATGAAACGCCTATCTATAAGATCTCAGGTGTGCCATGATCTTGATGGTCGGTACGCCAAAAAGAGGGCATACCCAAGTAAAGAGAATTAATATAAGGAGAGGGTGGGTGGGGGAAATGCGTGACCCTGACTCAACGCATAGCACCTGAAGGTGAGCTGTAGGGGTTAAGTAGTACCCCAGACTCCACCCACAAATACGGCCATTGCCGTAGCCTCTAACATATATATATATATATATATATATATATATATCTACACATACTAACATACGCCAGTCCATACATACACTGCCCTCACCACACACACACACACACACACACACACATATATATATATATATATATATATACCGTATTTTCAGGGAATATCTGTGGCTACTTATTTTTTAGACAGCTCCCTGGCATTGTGAAGATGCAGGGCACTGGGGCTCGAATTGTGAATTTGCGTATGTGCACAAAAACACAGACCCAAGTTAATCCGAAGCTCTTCTTTTAAGGATAAGAGATTTAGAAAGTAAACCAACAAGGGTGTGTTTAATGTTAACAAAACTGTGTACTTGATGTGGTTAAAATAACCTTAAGCTGAATACTTCCTGTAAAACTATTTTTTTTGACGGATTGATATATGTTTAGGTTTCTTATTTCTTTCTTTATTTTCTGCCAAAATCGGTACGGTTGTTGAATTTTCTTTGAAATAAAATATTTGCGTTGTGTCCTGAACATTTCCTCCAAACACCAAAGACTATACAGCAAACACATTTTTCGCTTTTACTTATTTTACTTATATTGCCCATTTTTGTATTTGTTCAGCACCTGTATCTTCTGCACAAATACACTAACTGCTCCAAAAATCACAAGTAACTGTTGCGTAATCTTTCCCATCATTTGCCAATGAAATGGGAAAATGCTCCTAATTAATTCACTTTTTAAAGGTCCCAAAATTAAATTAATGAAATTGCTTGTAGTAAAAACTGGTCAATGATTAAATAATCAGTCTTGGGTATACAAAAAGACTAGAAGGTGCATAAAAAGGGGGTCCTATAGTAAAAATATTTTTTTCGTCTTTAGTATAAAATACAGTATTTTGAACAGTAATTTAGATTATTTTATCCTGTTCCAAATTAACTTGCTTTATGTTCAGTCCTGAACAATGGCAAGTGCTTGAGGAGACATCAGTCCTATTATTAATAATAATAATAATAATATTAATATCAAATTATTTTATATAGCTCCATCATATTCTGCAGTGCTGTACAATGGATTTGTTTAATGTATGAAAATGTAGTTTTTAGATTTAAAAAATATGTTGTGTCTCTTTTTTAAATGTGATCTGTGATATCCTTATATGTAAAATGGTCTTGTCTGTACTATGTCACAACTTTAGCAGGAAGACTATTTACCAGTGAGAGAAATTTCCACTTCCTTTAAGGGTTTGAAAGTATAAGGCATCAGACAACTCAAAGTTGGTAAGTTACATCATAATTTATGTTTTTTTGCAAGAAAACCCCAAAACAACAAAACATGTAGTTATTTTGAGAAACTTTTTTGATGGTGCAAAACGATGCTGATTTACTTTAATGAAACAACATGAACTGGGCTCTGTAATATGTTATGTAAATAAACCTAAGCAGATCTGTCATTTTATTTTTAAGCATTTTTTTGGTGTCTGGAAGAGGCAGTGTTTGTGACAAGGGTTGTGGAAATCATTGCTGCCTATATGCAGAATTTACACTGCCAGTCTTGTGATTAGGGCTTCTAAATGTACAGTAAAAGCTCACCCCCCTATAGAATATGTCTGTTGATAAATCAATTGTTTTGCTGACCACCTTTGTGGATCTCCTTTGGTTCCTCAGATCTCCAGACTCTTTGCCAAATTTTATCACATGGGTTGTACATTTCAACATTGCTTTCTAGGTTTTATAAGGCTGGGCTCCAGTACTAAAAATTCTCAAAATTGGGCTTCATTTTTTTTCTCTAAACCTAGATAAAATCCTTGGGTACATTTACAATGTTAATAATGCTACCCTGAAATCCTTAGGTATTAGGGGCTCAGACTCTGGTCTAGCAGATATAGTTGGTAAATGAATAAATATATATAGATATATAGATGATTTTAATAGGGTCCTTCTTAGGAGATAAAGTTTTTTAAATTGTTGCCTGTATTTATGCAGAGATTTCAACAACCACCAATTGGGATGCTGAAAAACATTGAGTAGGATATGAGGTCAGTTCAAGACTATTCCACCTTGAGAACGTACCGGATTACGTATGAGGGCTTGGGCACATTCAAATTGGAGCTCCAGTTTCTTACGCATTAATTATGTAATTTTGTTATTTCAAATCTGCCCGTTATGGTCATTTGATCTGATTCACCTAGGTTAAATTTTGAGACCTCAAAATAGTTAATGCAAGTTATAACTTCTCTTCTAGATTAAGCCTGTAGAAGACCGTTCGGTTTATCACAACAATAGAAGGATGACAGAGAAATATATTCTTTTGACCACTGAATACAATACAACCAATGATAACACAGCAAATATATTATCTAACAGTACGTTGCAAATGCTGCAAAGCAAAATGCTACAAAAAGTGCTGCCTATCCTTTACTTGGCAATCTTCTTCTTCAGCGTGCCAGTGAACTTCATCTCAACATGGATTCTCTGTAAAACACACCCATGGACTCCAACAGTGGTGTTTATGATAAACCTGGCAGTAACAGATTTTGTATATGGAATTACACTGCCTTTCCAGGTTGTCTATCACATAAGGGGAAATGACTGGCCCTTTGGAAGCACATTTTGTACTATGGCCACCGTATTATTCTATGGAAATATGAACTGCTCCATACTGACTATAGCCAGTATTAGTGTGGAACGCTACATTGGTATTGTGTATCCTTTGCGTTACAAGACATTTGTGAGTGTGCAAAAGGTTGTTCTTATATGTTTGTTCAATTGGGGATTAGTCCTTATGGTGGAAGTGCCTCTTATCTATTCAAAACTAACATTCCATGTAGCTGAGTTAGGCATAGTCACCTGCTTTGATGTTTTACCCAAAACCATGTTTCCCAGTTTAATCTATTTTATGGTTTATTCTGGATGCCGCTTTCTGCTTTTTTTTGTTATACCTCTAATGGTCATGGGATTTTGTTACTTGTCAATTGCTGTAAATATTCTTCATTCAGGTAACATACAATCCCAAGAAGCAAAAAAGCATACCATCTATATGATAACTGTTTTGCTTTTTGTGTTTTTGTTGTGTTATCTGCCAAATAATATAATAATGATTGCTCATATTGTTTCTGTCTCAAAGGGAAATAGTCTGTACATTGAATACAAACTGACTCTTGCTTTGAACAGTCTGAACTGTTGCATGGACCCAATAGTATATTACTATGGGTCCAAAGAGTTTAGGCAAAAGGTACAAGACCATTTGACATGATGTATGCCCACCAATTCTTTGTAAATAGAATATAAATACCTGGACACGTGAGTATAATAGCTTTTGAAAACATGTTTATTATGGATAAAATTATGATTTTAGGCATATTAGCAGTTGTGTGTGCTAAGTTGTAAATGCATTGTGTAAAATTCATAACTGAAGGATATTTTTGTCTAATTCTGCAATCATTGTGGGGAACCTCACATTATATAGTATACTGTGAAATATATCTGTACAAAATTCCATTAAAAATATTTTTTTAAATATTATTGACAGCCCATGTGAATGCTTTCCTCCGCATGTCTCCTAAACATATCCCATCTTCATGGAGTTTATAGCCTTTTGTGCCAAAGCCTGGGCTGAAAATAACTATGACCATAATTGGTCAAGATAGCACAACCAGGCTGTTTAGGGGTTAGGATGGCACTGATAAGCTGCTTGGGCGAAAGCACTCAGAAGCTAGTTGGGGCAAAGGTGCCACTGTGGGACATGTTGCTTGGTTAAGTTGGGGGGCTCAGGAGAACTTTTGCACCAGGGCCCTGTACCTTCTAGTTATGACCCTGTTTGGACTCTCTACTTAATACTGAAAATACTTGAAAACCATAAAGTTCTAGCTTGTTTGTTATGGGTTTGGCACAACTAGAAACATGAACTCTGAATGTTGAACCAGCAGTACACATTTATGAACATTTCAACAATGAAAGGTTTGTGTTAATGTATTTTTGAATATATACTGTATATGTATGCTAAATTATTTACAAGAAGGTTGAAACCTCTCATTGACTCAACAGATGGAATGTAGTTTGCCTAGTTTTATTCAGATCGTCTTCTTCAGCACACCAAGACATTTTGTACAATGCTATGATTCCAACTTTGTGGGAACAGTTTGGGGAAGGCCCTTTTCTATCCCAGCATGACTGTAACCGCATGCACAAATCAAGGTCCATAAAGATATGGTTGGATGAGTTTGGTGCGGAAGAACTTGACAGGCCCGCACAGAGCCCTGACTTCAACCAGATTAAACGCCTTTAGGATGAACTAGAACGGAGATTGCTAGCTAGGCCTTCTCATCCAGCATCAGTGCCTGGCCTCGCAAATGCTCCACTGGATGAATAGGCAAATGTTATCACAGAAACACTCCAAACACTCTTGTGGAGAGCCTGCCTAGAAGAGTGGAAGCTGTTAAAGCTGCGAAGGAGAGACCAACTACATATTAGTGTCTGTGTATTTAGAATGCAATATCATAAAAGTCCCTGTTGGTGTTATGGTCAGGTGTCCCAAAATGTTAACAAACATGGTGTGATACTGTATATAGATAACGAGGTAAATTGTGTATAAAGTTATATACAGTTGTGCAAAAAGAAAGTACACTCTCTTTGAATTCTTTGGTTTTACAAATGAGGACATAATAACAATCATCTATTCCTTAGCAGGTCTAAAAATTAGATTACATATTACACAGTGTCATGTTTTATTTAACAAAAATAAACGAAAATGGAGAAGCCATGTTTAAAGACTAAGTATACCTTATGATTCAATAACTTGTAGAACCATTTTTAGCAGCAATAACTTGAAATAATCACTTTCTGTATGGCTGTATCAGTCGCTAGCCTTGTGAAGCAATTTTGGCCCACTCTATTTTACAGTGTTGCTTCAGTTCAGTGGGGTTTGCAGGCATTACCAGGCATTCTGTTGTAGATTTGCTGGTGTGCTTGGGATCATTGTCCTGTTGCATGACCCAATTTTGGCGAAGGTTTAGCTGTCGGACAGATGGCCTCACACTTGACTCTAGAATACCTTGGTATACAGAGGAGTTCATGGTCGACTCAATGACTGCAAGGTTCCCAGGTCCTATGGCTGCAAAACAAGCTCAAATCATCACCCCTCCACCACTGTGCCTGACAGTTGATATGAGGTGTTTGTGCGGATTTGCTGTGTTTGGCTTTCGCCAAATGTGGCGCTGTGCAGTATGGCCAAACATCTCCACTTTGGTCTTCTCTGTCCAAAGGATATTGTTCCAGAAGTCTTCTGGTTTGTTGAGATGCAACTTTGCTAACCTAAGCTGTGTTGCCATATTCTTTTAAAGAGAAGAGGCTTTCTCCTGGGAGCCCTTCCAAACACACCACACTTTCAGGAACTTTAATATTTAACAAGCTCACTGAGATGTAAATCTTGTTTTTTTTTTGTAATTTCTCTGAGTATTGCATGATCTGACCTTGGGGTAAATTTGCTGGGACATCCACTCCTGGGAGGACTGGCAAATTGAATGTTTTCCACTTTTGAATAATCTTTCTCACTGTAGAATGATGGACTTTATATTGTTTGGAAATGGCCTTATAACCCTTTCCAGATTTATGGGCATCAACAATTGCTCTTCTAAGATCATTGCTGTTGTCTTATTTCCTTGAATGCTCCAGACCAGCAAACTGCTAAAATGCTGGCTTTTATAGAGGTGGTCACATTTGCTGATGATCAATTATTAAGGTCATTTGAATAGCAGCACCTGTCTGCTACTTAGCATCTTTCCTATTAGACTTGTGCATTCGTCTTCGGGCAAACATGAAAACGAACATGAAGAGTGTGTTTTCGTGTTCTTTCCGAAGACATGAAGAAGAGAAGATAGCGGCAGTAAAACATAGATGAAGACACACAACATGAAGAATCTTCGTGATCGTCTTCGTCTATTAATCTCCCTGGTCCCTTCCCCATCTAGCCTACCTTATCTTCGCAGCATCGCAGGAGTTGACAGAATCAGAAATCCGTAGGTTCGCCGTCAGGGGTTACAGAGAAGTGTGAGTGAGCCTATTGTCTAACGCAGCATCGCAGGGGTGAAGCGGAATCCGTAGGTTCGATGTCAGGTGACCAATAGGCTCACTCGCACAGCCTTTTTAACTCCTTAAAGTGCAACCTGACCACTGGTCTCCCTGCTGCAACAGTTAAAAGTCTGTACGAACGACCAATAAAGTCGCTTGTACGGAGATTTAACTGATAGAGCAGGGAGACCAGTGGTCTCTCTCTCCCAGACAAGTTGCTGCATTAGGATTTTAAAAGTCTGTACTCTATTGGCTGTTTGTACAGACTTTTAACTGTTGCAGCAGGGAGATCAGTGGTCTCTCAAGTTTAAAAGTCTGTACGAGCGACCAATAGAGTCACTCGTACAGACTTTTAAAATCCTAATGCAGCAACTTGTCTGACAGAGACCACTGGTTAATCAGTTAAATGTCCGTACAAGCGACCTTATTGGTCGTTCGTACGGACTTTTAACTGTTGCAGCAGGGAGACCAGTAGTCCCTCCCGGCCAAGTTACGGCACCAGGAGTTTAAAAATCTGTACCAGCGACTCTATTAGTTGATGGCTGACGAGCCCCCTGCTGGCGACCAATGGAGTTGCTCATACGGACATTTAAACTCCTGGCGCCAGAGCTGCTGCGGTAAGCGTTAACCCCCGTAATAACCCCGAAGAATGTCCACGAATATTTACCCGAAGAGATGACAGGAACGGGCGTATATTTGCGGAATACGAAGATTTTCTTTTTGCAGAAGACCAGCACGAAGACGAACACGAAGACCACCCTGGTGCCCAAGTCTAATTCCGTGTTTTTGACACATGGCTTCTTTATTTTGGCTTTATTTTTGCTAAATACATTATGACACTGTAATATGTCATGTGTTGTTTATATATATATATATATACCGTATTGGCTCGAATATAGGCCGCACTTTTTTCCCCCACTTTAAGTTTTTAAAGTGGGGGTGCGGCCTATATTCGGGGTCTAGCGCCCGACGCCCGGGACATGCAGTCCCGGGCGCCGGGCAGGCAGCGGGGTTAGGATACAGATCCCCCGCAGCGGTGCAGGGGACCTGCATCCTTCTCCCCGATACGCTCAGACAGCCTCCCCTGCCAGCACTTCCCACGGGGGGGGGGGTGCCGGCACGGGAGGTTATCTAAGCGTTTTACCTCTGCCCACCCCCGACTTACCGGAGCAGACTCCCGGGTGTCTTGCGGGGCCGGCGGGAGACATTTACGCAATACGCAAATGCAACTTCCGGTAACGGTACCGGAAGTTGCATACGCGTATTGCGTAGATGTCCCTCGCCGGCCCTGAAGACACCCGGGAGTCTGCTCCGGTAAGTCGAGGAGGGGGGGCAGAGGAGGACAGCGGCAGCGTATCGCGGGGAGGGAGGACAGCGGCAGCGTATCGCGGGGAGGGAGGACAGCGGCAGCGGATCTCGGGGAGGGAGGGCAGCGGATCTCGGGGAGGGAGGGCAGCGGATCTCGGGGAGGGAGGGCAGCGGATCTCGGGGAGGGAGGGCAGCGGATCTCGGGGAGGGAGGGCAGCGGATCTCGGGGAGGGAGGGCAGCGGATCTCGTGGAGGGAGGGCAGCGGATCTCGTGGAGGGAGGGCAGCGGATCTCGGGGAGGGAGCGCAGCGGATCGCGGGGAGGGAGGACAGCGGCAGCGGATCTCGGGGAGGGAGGACAGCGGCAGCGGATCTCGGGGAGGGAGCGCAGCGGATCGCGGGGAGGGAGGACAGCGGCAGCGGATCTCGGGGAGGGAGCGCAGCGGATCGCGGGGAGGGAGGACAGCGGCAGCGTATCGCGGGGAGGGAGGACAGCGGCAGCGTATCGCGGGGAGGGAGGACAGTGGCAGCGTATCTCGGGGGGGAGGACAGTGGTAGCATATCTCGGGGAGGGAGGACAGTGGCAGCATGTTTTTTTTGGTGCTAGTTTTTTAAAGAAAAAAAACTTTTTCTTTAAAAAAGCACCAAACTTTTAGGGTGCGGCCTATATACGGGGGCGGCCTATATCCGAGCCAATACGGTATTTATATATATATATATATATATATATATATATAGTACATTTTATAAATTAGCTATGTATGATTACAATCATACTCTTAGGATTTGAAAGTAGAATAGAAATATACATTTAATTCATACTGTTTCATAACTGGGTCATATATGCTAAATATATTTAAATTATTAATTATAAATCTATACATAATATAAATGTGCTATATAATTGTATTATCATTTGTATTTGTATAGTACACCATTCCTGTACAATGGGTAAATAGGACATAATAATTAGTGCATAACATAACAATTTGAACAGAAAAAAAGGCAAACAATCTTACATCACCAATCTAGGTTGAGAGACATGTCCTTTATCATAGCTTGTGTTATCCTTTGTCATTTTATCGTTTACTGGCCCTACCGTCCCAGTCCAGCTCTGATCATATGTATAACAACAAATGAGAATTTCATTATCTCAACTTATTTACCATTACCTTCATTAACTGTAATACAAAAATGCCCCATTAGATGGAGATCATGATGAAGGCAATTTAACAATAACTCCCAATAAGAGGTCTGAACGTAAAACATAATGCAATGCATGCATTCCAAGTAAAAGGCTGACTAAAATTGTAAGTTTGTTTAATAGTTCTTTAGAAACATCTAAAGACTGTAGTGTATGAGTCTTCTATGAGGGACAGTGTCAAATTCTTTACTGAAATCTAAAAAAAGGTTATATCTACTGCTCCTCCCTGTTGTATTATTAACCAGTCAAATAATCAAGTTAGTTTGACAGTTTGGGCAGTAAATCTGTCCTGATTCTGATCTTGCAAAGTATTTATATCCAGATATTTAACAATATTTCCTTTAGAATGGTTCCATTAATTTCCCAGCTACTTTTGTAAGACTCGCCGGTCTAGGCTCTGTTCGTAAAGACTAAATCTAGCAAAGCCTTGTTGGCTCATCTACTAATTTCATAAAACACAATCCCTGTAAAGCATTTAGTAAGCCTCTGCTTCTTGCTGGTTTCAGAATGATAACCTCACCCTTCATTAACATTTTAGTTAATTCTTCAACTAACAGATGATCAAACTCCTCCAGTGGGTCTATATATCACACGTATGCACGCATACTGTCAACTAGGTTCTGCTCCTTACCTTGTACAAGAGTAACCTTTAAGCTATTTCTTAAATAAAGAGCAGCTCCTTCTTCATTTCCGCCTTCTCTATCCTTTCTGTGAAATATGTATCCTGTCCAATGTACCAGGTCTCAGTTGATACCAATGCAGTAAGTTCACTCTAAATCTAGTTTTGCAGGGAGGGGGTAGAAAGTAGTATATAGGATATATTGCATATATGTTTAATTTGTTTGATTTGTTTGTCTTGTAACACCAGTGGTAGCATATTGGAAAGATGCCCCAGGGACCCAATCTCTGTGACAAGCCACCTCCTTGGAAATTATGATCTGGATCTAAAGGGGCAGCTGACAACACTGATAAACACCAACAACACATAGATGAGTTTGCTTTGTTTATTTAACCCCTTAATGACAAAGCCCGTACATTGTTTTCAATGGGTTTAGGGACCGCCCATTGTCCTTAAGGGGTTAACAGGTACTGTCTGAGGTCTGTGTTGTAAGGGTGAAGATGGGGTATAGAGGATATCTAGGGCACAGAGCTGAGTAAGCAATACAGTCACGGAGGCTTGTTCTGGTCCTGCTCAAAATGTTTGACAGTTTATGTGAATATACTCTGGAGATAGAATCTAACATTGCTGGAGTAGACTGAGAGTAAACTCTCGAGTACGCTAAATTGAAGGACGAACTACAGCAGGCTAAGAACATCTCTACTGGTCACTAACTGGGATGGAGAGTTCTTAGAAGAAACCAAATACGATAGAAAGAATATCTTCAAGTTAGCATGAATAAAATACATATTTTGTATTTTGTTTGTGAGAATCCATCTATAGTTGCATTAAATGCGTTGCTCCATTTAGATTATTGTAACTTTATCTGTATATATATATATATATATAATATTTTGTAAAGAATTGAAATGGAGAACTATTATTATTTTGTCACAGTACATATGCATATGCTCTGCCATTCTTGGGTACATGTTTTGTAAATATATCAGGAAGTCATATTATACATTATGAAACAAAAAACAACATTGTGAAATAGTTTCTTTGTGTTAAACAGCAGTGTTGTATAAATTGAATTACTTACATAACAATTTTTGTAAATTTGACGCCCTTCCTGTAAGTTGTCATCCTTTCTGAACTTTGGGATGGTTGTTGAACATTTTTCCTTATTTATTCATTCAGCTTCACTTACCGCTTAGTTGCATCGATAATCTTGTGTTTTGCTTAAATTAAAAAAATGCAGAATGTTTGTATGGCGAACTACGGATTGTTCTTTTTTTCCCCTTACATATTATTTCACTTATGTGAGAGCGACTTGAGTAAAGTAAACATCTACACCTCTCTACTCTAGAGCATATATGCTCGTTCTTGGTATGTTTCTGTCATCAACAAAGTAGCATAGTGAGTTGGAGTGCCATGTAAGACATAGAAACGTTAGTTGCACAATATTTGGAGTAAAACACAACATCAAAAATACACCATCAATTAAGATAAACATAAGGCACATTTCTTGTAGTGTCTTAACTTCAATATCTTACATACAGTATCTCACAAAAGTGAGTAAACCTCACATTTTTGTAAATGTTATATATATTATATCTTTTCATGTGACAACACTGAAGAAATTACACTCTGCTACAAAGTAGTGAGGGTACAGCCTGTATTACAGTGTAAATTTGCTGTCCCCTCAAAATAACTCAACACACTACCATTAATGTCTAAACCTTGGCAACAAAAGTGAGTACACCCCTAAGTGGAAATGTCCAAATTGGGCCGAATTAGCCATTTTCCCTCCCCGGTGTCATGTGACTCGTTAGTGTTACTCAGGTGTGAATGGGGAGCAGGTGTTATCGCTCTCATACTGGTCACTGAATTTTAGTTCTCCCTGTACGTTGTCTTTAATTAACTGTTTTTGTAGACAGTGTTTGACTCTTACATATGTGAAAATCTTGGAACTAGGGAGTTAAAATTGTTGTTCCATCTTGTACTTTTTGATTCAAATAATAGATAACTCTTTCTTTCCATCTGTCTAAAGAAAGGTCTTGGACATTCTGCACCAAGCCTTAGACTAGCATAATGCACCAACATTTTTTCTTTTCCCTGTTTGCACATATTTGAAGTTGTTGGCTCCTCATCAGTCTGGTTGCAGCTTGCTGTCCAGGGGTTAATTGGGAGGAGGTTTAATTGCACCTCCCCCAACACATTGATAAGGTTTTGGTAGCAGTATAAACTGCATTGTGTGCCCACTATGTAGGAGGTGAGAGTAGGTTCTCACCCTATTGAGAGTGTGCCTTGACGTGGCGGGTGAGCTTAATTATGCTTTGTATTGCCAACTTTATTAGGGTGAGAAGCGCAGACAGTTTTTGTTTTTTGTAATAACTGGGGGGAGGGGCACAATATGTTCCACCACTAAATCATGCCACTGAAAAAAACGAAAATAAATATATATAAGTAAGATGCCAAAATATCAGTGTATTGCAGTATGCAGTGATACATTTTTATTTAAATAACATAATGCTTAAGAGACAAACTTTCAAAAGTTTTCCTCTTTTCCTCATGTATTGATTGAGAAGGAGAGCAAAACTTTCAAAGGCTTTTCTTTATAGTTTACAAATAAGTGCAAAGAAAGAGCGACAGGCTCTCGTGCTGCCTGGATGTTGTGAGCAAAGCTGTAGTAGAAAATGGTGCCCCCCTCCCCGCTATTTTACAGAACTGCCCTTACACACTGCATTTAGAAGCATCTGCCCATAAACACACATATACACATACACTGCCTTTACACACACCTGCCCATAAACACACATATACACATACACTGCCCTTACACACACCTGCCCACAAAACACACATATACATGTACTGCCCTTACATACGACTGCCCACACACACACTGCTCTTACACACACTGCTCTTACACACACCTGCCATACACATGCATTGCCCTTACACACACATCAGCTTACAAACACACACACACACATATATACACATACACTGCCATTACACATTCCAGCTTACAGACACACACTGCCATTACACCCCTTTCTCTCCACCTCTTACCTTTCTCATCTTCCATCTTGTCATAGGAGCGTGAAATCTGTAATTTCAGACCTCTGCGTTAGTGCTCCCTCATCACTATGCACAGGCTATTGATGCAGAGCGTGGGGATGGCATCCTATCCCAGAGCTCGGCATCAATTACCAGCGTGTAGTGGTTAGGAAGCATGGAAGCCAAGGTCTGAAGTGACAGATGTTACGATCCCTAATGTTGAGCCGGTTAGAGGAAGATTGTGATCTCCCCAACCAACTCTGCTGATCAGGCGCCCGCTAAGCAGGGCTGGTTGGTGAGATCACAATCTTCCACCTGCCTCGGCACAGCGGGTGCGGGCAATGTTTTTAAGATGGAGGTGACAGTTTTTAGAGACAGACTGAATATGGGGTGTGAACGAAATGTCAAGGGTGACACCAAGACAGCGTGCATGAGTAGACGGGGAGATGATAGCACCATCGACATTGAGGGAGAAAGATGGGGGAATCTTAGCATTGGAGGGAGGGAAGATGAGGAGTTCAGTTTCGGAGAGGTTAAGTTTCAAGAAACGTGCAGACATCCAGGTAGAGACAGATGCAAGGCAGTAGTCATCAGGGTCTCCTCTGTCAGCAGGAGCTAGCATTGCTATACAACGGAATAAAGGCAAATGCCTTAAAGGAATTAATCCAGACAATCCTTAAACCTCTGATAAGTTCCCTAGCACAGGTACTGTGATCAGTAATACAATATATAGTTGTGTGGGTACAGTAAACAGGGGAAAAGGGAATCATTGTTGAACACAGATATGCTAAAAATGCCATCTCCGGTCACATAAGGGTTTAAATCCCTCTGTCACGAAGGGGTTAACTATTTCATTGTTGCTTACAAAATACTGCTTATATTTAGAAGAGAAGATTTTGGTTTAGATCAGATAATAGAGGCGTTTCCAATGAAATTAAGACAATACAAGATATATGCATGTAAATGTACCCTATGTTTATTTTTTTTTCACTTTTATTTTTTACATGGTTTTTTGGCATTTTGCTTTGGAGAAGTAGTACATGAAGTAGTACATTAATCTTAACCAATGAATGCCCCTATGAGCATATTGGTATATTCTTAAAAGGTGTGCCTCTTACAATGTACCTGTACATCCTGACTTTATGGCAGCTTCCTGATGGCTGATTGTGTGTAAAGCCATTCAGTGTTATTGAGTATTCCCTTCTGTTAGGGCCTGCTTTGATCTCTGATTATTCTCAATGCTGGCTGGTGGCACACATTGTGATCAGCAATGCAAGGCTATGGAGCCCTGCTTGCTGATCACAATGTGATCAGTAGACTTGTGCATTCTGATTTATCTGAATTTTCATTTTAATGAAATCTGCCAATTTCATTAATTCATACCTAAGTCCCCAAACCAGGAGGACCCCAATAAATTAACAAAAATGAAGCAGAGAGCTAAGTATTTTAGTTTTCATTTCTCTCTCAATGTCTACCAACCTTCTGTGTGGTTTTGTGTCCCTGTCTCCTTTTTCCACAGCTCTGCTTCTTGTCTTGCCTCTTCTGTTTTCCTGTATTCTTTCTTCTGTCTTCTCTTTTGGTTTGCTTCTCCCCGCTTTCCTCTCCATTAACCTGGCCTCCCAGAGTACTTCCCCAAAAGGAGGAATGGGGAGAGGCTGTCCTCATGGGGCAGGCCACGGTTCTGCTCTTTTGCGGTAGTACTCCAAGAGGCCAAAATAATGCAGAAAAGAGAACCGTTTCTGTATTAATACGAAGGAAACTCTAGGATATCATTTGGGAATTACCGTATTTGCTCGATTATAAGACGACTCTGATTATAAGACGACCCCCCAAAATCAAAATATTAATTTAGGAAAAAACAAAAAGCCTGAATATAAGACTACCCTATAGGAAAAAAGTTTTACTAGTAAATATTAATTCATGTAAACTAGTTTTCATATTTAATAAGAGCTATGATTGAGAAAAATATATTTTTTATTTCCTTTTATTTGCCAACCTGCCCCCCCCCCCAGTTATGCACATCTGCCCCCAGGCTTGCCACTCTGCCCCCAGAAATGCCTTATACCCCCCTATTTGCCACTCTGCCCCATGATGTGCCTTATACCCCTATATGCCACTCTGGCATAAAGGGGATTAAAAGGCATATCATGGGGCTGAGTGGCATATAGGGGGTTAAAATGCATTTCTGGAGATATATATATATACTGCTAACAGCAATCACACTCCTATCAAGCCAAGGCACCAAGTACATGCTAGAACCTGGGGATGTTAGAAGTGTGATTACAGCCTCCCTATGCCATGCTACCACCCCCCCACCCCCCTTACACATCCATGCTATCACACACACACACTCATTCACAAACATTTAAATACTCATTCATTCCATTAATCACACATATACACACACGCTCAAACCCCCCACCCCCTTACCTGAACTGCAGATCTCCCACTAGCAGACTTCTGCAGGGGCCCAGCTGTGCAAGCAACTTCTCTGGCCCCGCCCCCAGAGGAAGGAGGGGGGAGGCAGAGTTATGTGAGGACTGCTAGCTTCCTGTTTCCTGCTGCTAATAGCAGAGACGCTGCTCGCGATCAAAGCCCGGTAAGCAGCACGGCCGAAGCAGATTGCGGTCTGAATGAGAAGACGACCTCGATTATAGGACGAGGGGTATTTTTCAGAGCATTTGCTCTGGAAAAAACCTCGTCTTATAATCGAGCAAATACGGTATATAGTGCATGAAAAGTGTAAGAAATTATGATGTATAATTGGAACAAAAAAACATTTTTAGTTGTTTGCTTCTATTTGTATTTTGTTGCTTTGCTCCGAAATATATGTACAGTATTGGTTTCTGTAACATTTTCAGTATTTTGGGAGTGTGCATTTAAACTCTAAAAGGGATAACACGCTTCTTCCCAAATTATACATCAATTATTGTTAAAACATTTTATTGATTAAGCGCCAACAAATTATGCAGCGCTGCACTATTTAAATGAGGCAGGTAACCCAAGTAACAAATATACAGGTTCTCTTGTTGTGAAAGGGTTAAACATAAGAAGTGAAGTTAGTCTAACGAGGAGACTTTTTCTGTCTTGCATCTTGCAACCACGCCTTCTGCTGTCGATACAACTGTGAAAATGTTCAGTTGCAAAACCTAATTTAATTTCCTGTCGCTTATTTAAGACTCTTTCAAAGGTCGATGGCAACATGACAATTCTCTCTCAGTCCAGAACATGTAACATAGAAGGTAAGCATAGCCAATATAAGCTCTGTTTTTATTTTCTGCTCAATGCAAGATAGGAGTTAACTTCCTCATCTTAAGATTTCTTATCTATTTAACGATTGTCGTTTCATTAACTCGTTCTATATAATAATGTTTTTGGACATTCTTTACCCAATCATATGGAACTGTACTTTTAGTCTTAATAGTATTGTTTTTACTTTTGGATAAAAATATATTGTCTGCCAACTCAATGTATATTATTTTAGAAAACATTGTTTATAGGTGTTTTTATATGAATTATAATGTACGATAAAATGCAATTAATTTAATTTTGTGAGAAGACCCATGTGGGACAATTGTTCCAAATGTATTTTTAATTCCTTCTATTAAAATGGATTTGTAGCTCATCTCATGTGCCTTTTACTAGGCAGGGAGCACTTGTTTTGCAAAATATTTTTTTGCTAAATATAGCATATAGCTATAAATCATAATAAGACAATCGAATATAAGGTAACATCAAAATGTTGATGCAAGAGTTGATGCTTTCAAATGTCATGGAGCTTGTTCATTTGAAGAATAACTTTGCTTGCTTCACATGTCCAATATGAATATGGGGGAGCCTGCGGTTGATTATGGTTTTGATAGAGCAGGTCATTAAATGTTGGTCATTGTTGGTTCATACAAGAAACAAATAAGACGCATAAGAATAAGACTAGTTACATGTTTATGGATTGGTCAATTTAATTGACCTCTCCTGTACTACATCCTTCAAGGACAACAGTCATCAAGTATTAACGTCAACAAATAAACCTAGGCAACAGCCTTTTTTTGACATAGAAAGAATGATGTATCTAATGCTGTATTTAGTCACAAAAGATTTATCACTTCTTTATTCATCCTTTTTGGTCAGATAAGACCTATGCCAACTGAATGTAGGCAGATGCAGACACCTATCGGAATTAATTTACATGGTGGGAATTCTATGTTGTAACATAAAATCATGTTAAAGACGTATAATATACAGTATACACAGCTTTTCTATTATTAAGTCACTTTATATTTGCATAAACTGTTTTATGCAGACAACTCCAACGTGCACAGTGTGGCATATTGCATAACAGTGGTTTGTGGTGTGCTTGAACACATTTGAACAATGTGTATTTTGGTGTCAAGATAATATATAGAACCATCGAACTATAAAATATTCCCAGAAGAAAAATAATTTAGTTGAATATTTTTTTGTAATACATAAATCTGCATTTTCATCTATCTTTGTCAATTACTGTGGTTTTTTTCTCCGACGACTCTGTAGTCATAAAAGTAGTTCTTGCTGAACGGTCAAATTTCCCTTCGAGAAATGAACAGTGCAAAACCACTTAAAGTCAGTTGTTTACACAAAAAAAAGCCACCAGAAAAAAAGTTGTAAAAGTAGATTGACAGTCAAGGTGGTTCTAGATCCCTAAACAAAAAAATGATATAGGATCAATCAGTAAAACAAGCAATTCATTTAAAGGTGCTGTTCCAATTAATTTAAAGGTGCTGTTCCAGTTAGGAATTGCTCTTTTTAGTATGTCATCCAGTATTCCTGACAAAATTATGAATGAAATTATTGAAGAACTATTTCTGAGAAATATCGGGTCAATATACCATACTAGGAATTATTTTGTTGCTTTATTTAGTTAGGAAAAAATGCCTCAACAATAAAAAGCAAAACAGGGGATCCCAGGACCCTTTAGTTACCACTCAGGAGGCAATAATTGCCTCCTTCTTCCCCACAACATAAGCGGTTGGATGGGTAATAAAATAAACTTCAGTGGGTATACTTCCCAGCTTCTCATGGAGTGGTAGCTTAATTTATTTAAAAAAATTAAATGTGAGGCACAGACCACATCAACTGAACCTCTCTCCCCCAATGGCCACGGGTTGGGGGGTAAACATTTTTTAAATGTTTCTCGTGGGTGCAACTTGTGGTAAGAAGATATATTTCCCTACTGGTGTTTACAGGTCAGAGAGCGTTGTTTCTGGTCCAGAAAAGGATACAATCCTAAATTAAAATAATTTTTCAAAATACAAACGTAAAAACAATAATAAATCTATCCACTATCAACATTGACCTTTTTTGATTGATTTTTTATTTTATAAATATTTTATAAATATATTGATTCATGGAATATATAGACAAAGTTCAATAGCACCAAGATCAGAGAGCGCAGGGGAGCTCTAAGGTGGGCGCCGTAGATGTGCAGTACCCTGGCATCCAGTAACTGAGGTGCCCAGAGAGGTCATGTAACGCATGCTAAAATTATCATCTCTTAGGTCAGGGGCGTCCAACATGCGGCCCGCGGGACCTCCTGGGACATCAGCAGCCAGGATCACAAGAGCCCTGCTGCTTACCTGTGGGAGGGTCTATTGTACTGCACAGAGGAAGCGGAACCCAGCAGAGTCACGTGAATGTACGTGATATCTGACTCTGCACACAGAGGGAGGTCGCGCCCCCTGCTGAAGTCTGTGAGCTGCATCGAGAGCTGTAGTGCAGGAAAGGGGGTGGGGGAGGGCGTTTGAATGAGTATGTGTGATTGAGGGAATGAATCTGTGAATGTATGAATTTGTGTGTGTGATAGCATGGATGTGTAAGTGCTGAAACCTAGGCATGATGGGACTGTGATTGCTGTTAGCAATCACACTCCTATCATGCCAAGTCAGCCAGTACATGCTGAAACTTGGCTAGCTGCCCCCCATGTGTATTGATGCTGCAAGCAGTATTGGGTCTGCACTTACAGCCACCCTGTACCAGCATGTACTGGCTGACTTGGGATGATAGGAGTGTGATTGCTAACAGTAATCACAGTCCCAACATGCCTAGGTTCCAGCATTTACTGGTTGCCTGGGTATGATAGGAGTGTGGTTGCTGTTAGCAATCATACTCCTATCATGCCAAGTCATATTGTTGATTTTTTTTTGTCCAATTGGGGTATGTTACTTACTTTTATTAAAAGTGTGGTTAACACACCAAAATTGGACAAAGAATACAATAACAATATTAATTTATTTATGAAATCTGAGTATGCTTGAGATTGCTGTTAACAATCATAATATATATATATATATATATATATAAAGGTGGGGGGTTGTTTTCGGCTAAGTGAACCCTGAATTTTTGGTTTTGGTCCAGAATTTTTATTTTGGTGCATCCCTAGAATAAATAGAACTATTTAATTTTTAGTTATCCAGAATCCTGAATTTGTAGTCACAAAACCTTCTAGGCCCAGAAATCAGTGAGAGGAAAAGTAAAGGTTTTGTGTCATTTACTTTATTTTAATCTGCATATCTTATTAAAGGCCATATTTTCTGATGGTGAAAAATGAGTGCGGCCTGCGCACGTATACAATTCTGATGAAGTGGCCCACTACAGAAAAAATGGACACCCCTGGCCTACAGCATACTTCCTGAAGCAGTATTGAAACTAAAAACTATGTGCTGATATATTTAACTTATCTCCCGCTCTCATCTCTATGCTGTCAAAAATATCGTACTTCTCTATCAGTTAGCAACAGATGTACCATGTTCTTATATATATAAAAAAATCCATACTGTGAAGACCAGACAGAACTTTATGGCAGTTAAAATGAAGCAACATCCTGGTTAATGTCACAATTCCTGTATGGGTACTGGTTTCCTTTGCTTTGTTAGACTAGCAATATATTTGTAACGGACAGGACATAGGGGATTTGCATGTTATTCCGGTCTTAAACAGACAAACTGCCTCCCAAGAAAATACACCTTAGATAAAAATATTTTCTCCTATCACCTGCTAAGAAACAATAAAATTGTACATAACAATATATATATATATATATATATATATATATATATATATATATATATATATACAGTATATACAGTATACACCTCACATTTTTGTAAATATTTTATTATATATTTTTTGTAAATATTATATCAGTGACAACACTGAAGAAATTACACTCTGTTACAATGTAAAGTAGTGAGTGTACAGCTTGTATTACAGTGTAAATTTGCTATCCCCTCAAAATAACTCAACACACAGCCATTAATGTCTAAACCTTAGCAACAAACGTGAGTACACCCCTAAGTGGAAATGTCCAAATTGGGCCCAAAGTGGCCTTAACCCTCTTGGGCATGGAGTCCACCAGAGCTTCACAGGTTGCCACTGGAGTCCTCTTCCACTCCTCCATGACGACATCACAGAGCTGGTGGATGTTAGAGACCTTGCGCTCCCCCATCTTCCGTTTGAGGATGCCCCACTTCTGTTGGAAGGCCATTCCATGCTTCAACCACAGAAAGGGTGGTTGAAGCATGGAATGGCCTTCCAACAGAAGTGGTAGATGTTAATACGGTGAAGGCGCTTAAGCACGCATTGGGATGGGCATAAGGCTAAGCTAAATATAAGATATGGCCAGGGACTAAGAATAGTATTCATAGACATGCAAGCTCACAGACACTTATACATAGACATGTATGCTCACATGCATACAAACATACAAACCACCTCCCTCCTGCCTTTACCCCTTTACCCCTCCTGCAGCTTTCCTTGGTTTAAACCTGGGGGTCATGTGATGTCTCTCTCCGTGCCAGTGCAAAATTCTTTAGAAAGAGCCCCTCTGACCTGGACTGCGCTGGTTCAGGAAGAAAAGGCCCTTTCTGAACAATTTTGAAGCGTATTGGAGAGACAAGAACAAGTGGTTGCAGGGGTCGCCCCCCTAGAGAGACGGGCACCATCAGTTGCCACCCTGTAGTTACGCCATTGGTTGTGCAGACTATTAGTGCAACTTAAATGGACACATTTTACATGTACATTCTTAGATTATAAAAACTACTTCTAGAAATCTCTAGATGGGTCTACTAAAAAATGTGTCAAAATAAAACACCTAGCACATGCACAGACAAGTCTAAAGACAACTCAACCCCTTAATGCCAAATTCAGTAATGTAGTGGTAAACCATAAACGTGCAGAGATTTTCATAGAATTAGTCTTGTTGGTAGCGCATTGTCTAATATTCTTAAATATACAGTAAACGTGGCCTTATTTTGTCTTCTGCAGTTAACAATAATTCCTCTTCATGCCAGGTAAGCACACTGTACTTCCAATACGTTAAATATGATTAAACTTAATTACTTAGCAGCCTAACATTACGATTTGACTATATATATATATATATATATATATATATATATATATATACCGTATTGGCTCGAATATAGGCCGCACTTTTTCCCCCCACTTTAAGTCTTTAAAGTGGGGGTGCGGCCTATATTCGGGGTCTAGCGCCCGACGCCCGGGACATGCAGTCCCGGGCGCCGGGCAGGCAGCGGGGTTAGGATACAGATCCCCCGCAGCGGTGCAGGGGACCTGCATCCTACTCCCCGATACGCTCAGACAGCCTCCCGTGCCAGCACTTCCCACGGGGTGTCTTGCGGGGCCAGCGGGGGACGTCTACGCAATACACGTATACAACTTCCGGTGCTGGCACATCCAGTGCCGGCACCGGAAGTTGTATTGCGTAGACGTCCCCCGCCGGCCCGGCAAGACACCCGGGAGTCTGCTCCGGTAAGTCGGGGGGGGGGACAGTGGTAGCATATCTCCGGGGAGGGAGGACAGCTGTAGCATATCTCGGGGGGGAGGGAGGACAGTGGCAGCATATCTCGGGGAGGGAGGACAGTGGTAGCATATCTCGGGGAGGGAGGAGAGTGGTAGCATATCTCGGGGGGGGCAGAGTGGCAGCATGCTTTTTGGTGCTTTTTTAAAGAAAAAAACTTTTTCTTTAAAAAAGCACCAAAGTTTTAGGGTGCGGCCTATATACGGGGGCGGCCTATATCCGAGCCAATACGGTATATATAAATTCAGACATTTTGCATTAAAAATATAAGGATTATTTTGCAACAGTTTCTACTGGTATAATGCAATATAGTAATAACCTGACTAACTCTAGGATGATCTCTATAAAATTACAGTTAATGCGTAACTGCTTTGACGCTTTTCTTTTATCTTAATTGGAAACACAGTGGTTTGCATTGATTCAATTAGGTAGGCAGTGTTTTGGACACAGACTCAGCTCTTACTGTGCTGTGATTATGAGATATGCTTGGTAAATGTGTGCATGTATTTTTGCAGTTAGCGCTGTTTTTGGAGTCATGGTAAGTACATATAATATGAAATTTTTTCCTAAAAAAAAGTCTGGACAACTCATTGCACTCACATAATGGAGGCCCCGGCAAAGCCTGCATTATGGGGGCCTCCAACCAATTCCCTACCCCGGGTTGGGCATGTCAGTGGACTGCACTCCCTCATTTTCTGCAGCATGTGAGGACAGAGAGGGAGCAGAAGACTACTAATGTTTGTGTCTAATTATGTTAGTGTGTGTAAGTATGTTGCTATGCTTGTGTGTGTGTGTAGGATGAGCTGTCTTGTAGGGGGGCTCTGGGACTCACCACCTTGTTGCTGTACTATAAAATTACATTGGATTTAGAGAAATTATATGGCTTCCAGGACTTTTATCCAGAACATTCCTCACTCCGCAGTATTCCTTTCTTT
Organism: Spea bombifrons; assembly: GCF_027358695.1. Taxonomy (NCBI): domain Eukaryota; kingdom Metazoa; phylum Chordata; class Amphibia; order Anura; family Pelobatidae; genus Spea; species Spea bombifrons. The sequence goes on along the minus strand of NC_071088.1, from coordinate 30,395,996 downwards.
CAAAGTTTGGTTGATACCTCCAATTTGTCTCATAATGCTGTATCATATAGCCATACACCGACCGTACAGATAATTTCTCATGGTCATTTTTTACATTTTACCCTTTAAAGATGTAAGCTATTTTACATTTGAGACCACAGACATTTTCACCATTTTAACTCTTGCTTTGTACAGTTCTAATTTCCCTCGTTCTCATGTAGTGTAACCACACAAATGATATATTCTTTTCAGGACAGATAGGGTTTTATTTCTAATGCATTCTCATATAGATGGACAATCATTCTTTACCGTAATGAAATGGTAATGAACTGTGATATGATGCAACTGTGATATGATGCAACTGTAGCCTTAATAGCAGATTGCAAAAGTTACATGTGCGTGTTGTGGAAAAACAAGGGTCATTATTTGCATACCCCTTTCAATTCTCAGGCTTTCTCCCACTCCAATTGCAGTTGCAGATGGAGAATACAATTTTAGTTTAACAACATCATACAAGTACAGAAATATTCAGTATGCATAGTTTTGTACGTTTTTGGAGGATATCAAAGATCAATTGCACTACTTTATACAAAATTATTATTATTTTTTGTTTTCTTTGTTTATCATTTTGTGGAGAATGCCAACCAGGCTGGAAGGGGTATAGAGTTTTTTAAGACACATTTTTACTTGTTTTACATTTTCATTTTTGTGTGATCAGCAGCAGGTAGGATCATAGGGGATCCTGCAGGGTTTGTAGTACTTTGACTGATGCTTCCTATGGTGTTAGCTGTAACACTACAGCAGGGGAATGCCCAGGTTTTTGTGCGCTCACACCAAGAGAGATTTCACCGTCATGCGTCTTCAAGTGATAGTATACGAAGATATTACACCTTGTATTGTTAAGGGGCTAAAGGGGTAGCTGTGCTAAAAGTGGTGAAGGTTGAACGTAATGAGAGGGCTCTCTGTGCATGCACACGAGGGGTGAGACCTCCTTGAAGTTTTACGTGACCCAGTGCTTGCGATGCATTCAGATGAACACATCATCTGAGCACTGAGGATAAGGAGGGTAGGATGCAGGGAAAGAGCCAGATGTAAAAGTGCTGAATCCCTCCATGTATTTGCAAGATGGGGGAATGATTATTTAAAGGTAAAACTCTATCAAATATATTAAACAATATCATTTAAATCTAGCTGTGACCCATCCCTGCACTCTAGCATGCTAGCTAATAGTGCATGACTGTTATGTATGTATTTTTTTTATAATATAAGGTTTTCATTAAATTGCTAAAAAGGTCAGTCATCTGTAAAGCCTAGTCATCTGAATTAAACGTGTAGGTGTACAATAAATGAATGCAAAACGTCACTATTCAATGAATAATAAATATTAAATGAACAAATCTAATTGAAAAGAACATCACGTAACATTAATCATCACAAAGAAAGAAAATGTGATTTTTATAACACATGGTATTCATATCTAGGAAAGATATTGCGGTAAAGCACTTCTTCGCTGGGTGACTCTGCTCTTTCTCTGGGGCAAGAGAGATGTGTTTAGTTACACCTACTCACGCCCAATTTTCCTCCATCTCTCATACGATTTGTTCTGTCTGGTGTTGGCCCCACCCTTATTGCCAGCTAACCCCACCTGTCACATGGTAACCCCCGCCTCACAAAGCGACTGTCCCATAAGAGGGAGATCTCCAGGTAGCCTGATCTGGCAAGTTCCCAGGTGTGATCATAAAAAAGTCACAAATTAAAATGTGCCGTTCCATCGACTCTTCTGAATTTAACACTTTTATAACTCAATGCAGCATAAGAAACATTGCTCCAAGCACTGCTGAGTGCTCTATGCCTTCCTATAAATAATTATTTAATCATGTCAAATTGTGTTGCATTCTTAAGGAACACTTCAGGAGAATGGGAATTAGAAGATTGTTTTTCTTAATATACTACATTGATCAATTTAGAATTCTGGAAAACAGGAAAGCATAGCCAAGTTTTACAACAGGTAGGTCTTTTATTACAAATTTCCTTATAATACATTAAGAAATATTGAGACAACAAGATGTATATGTGTGTGTGTGTGTGTGTGTGTGTGTGTATCTAAACTTGATTTCATTATGTGATTCCACATAAAACAGGGCAGCAATATAGATGACGGTTAACAGCATATGAAAATAAGATATATCCAGATAAAAAAATAGCCGATATGGCAACCAACTTGGCTATAAGTCATATGACCGTCTAAGCTTATCAAAGGGGATGTTTTGTTCCTCCTTGCTGTAGAGAGCTCCTTGTGGCAATTGTCAGATCAGTGTACATTCTCAAACTCACTTAAGCAGTGTTCTGCATTGTCAGATGAGTGTACATTACCATGTAATAGATGTAAAAATACTGACAGTGGTTATAACAACTCTGCACTTTTAGCACTAAAGTGTCCGGTGTTCATCGAGCACTTTTAGGATGCCAACTTTTGGATCAGACAATCTCACAGCCTTTCTTTTTTTCCTGTTTGTAGCATATCACGTGAATCACAAGACTGCTAAAAAAGGGAACGTCTGAGTTGTTCCAAGCTATTTTTATTATCCATAACACATGTAGATTAATCATCATCAAAATAAAATAATATATGCCCAAACAAGTTATGTTTTCCATAAAAGAGGGACACGTAAGCTTCAATTGGCATGTAACCATTCCAGGAAGCTTCCCAGGACTGTCCCCCCAGAGTTTTCCCTTTCCTGCTTCTCTCCATTAGAATTCTCACGTCACTATCTGCATTATTTCATCAAAACATAAAAAGAAAGCACAAAAAAAGGAAATTTTTTAGGGCTCAGCACAATGAAGTAAATCTAAGTATTTCATGGCATCACTGTAATTATATTAGTGGAGCACAGTGATATAATTATCGATACTCTGCTGATTCTAAATGTTAAAAGAAAAACAGATGACAGTGTTTGAGCATGAAGGTCAACCTTGTATGGTTTTACGTTTCTACTTGACGTGATACGCGATCAACAAAAAACAGAAAACAAGAGGCTCTTACAATCTTTAACAAAGTTAGTTGTTTTGATGTTTTCAACCTATTGTGCTTGTCTTTAGTCTTTCCATCTTATAATTGAATATTCAGAATCAGAGTACAAAAATGCCTTGCATGAACTCGTAAACAGAGTAACAGTGTTAAATTAAAAAAGTTATCTGCATTATCTTTTTTTTTGGTGGTTTTAAATTCTCAGGGCCATTAAATACGGTGACCAATAACAACATGGTGAACATAATATGATACTCGGTGGAACATTAACACACACATAGATACATGTATTATGATAGCAAAAACTAACCAATTGACTCATCGGCTCTTGTCTTTTTTTAATTACTTCGAATTTAAGATAATTGTATACACATCCCAATCCCTCTTGAATTCCTTCACTATGTTTCCCTTTACTACTTCCACATGAAGTCTATTCTAGGTATCTACTACCCTAGCTCACAATACCCCATCCACAGTTCCACCATCTGACATCATCCTCTGATATACCCTCCATGACTTTATTGAACCTCTTCACATATTTGTAGGTATCTATCGTTATGACAACCTCGTTTTTTTAAACATTTTTGACGTGCAATAATCTAACAAGGCAATGTAGTGTAAGAATTTTTGTTTTACTTATCACGTGATATTTATGTGGTCAGTTGTGACCACTGATATTGCATAGCATAACGCAAGTGTTCAAGATGCTTTATAAGATATAGATCAACAGGAAAACTAAAAAAACATTTTTAAGATAAAAAGTGAGAGACAACAGAACCAGACAAGTCATCAGATATGCATTTTAACAGACAAGTAGATAAACATGTGTCTGCATATAAAGGAAAAACACAAACCCAGACAGACATTAGTACTCCAGGAACTGGAACCTTTGCCAAAAATGTCTGCTTTAGATGTTTTTAAGATATTTGCCTTCTTCTGTATATCAGACATGAAATATGCTGCTGCTGTTAAATAAAATGATGTCCATTTAATTTATTTTTCAAACATAAAACACTAACAATTTTTCAGGGAATCTGTTTTAATATTGCATAGTGAAAGTGTGTGTTATTTAACTGGAACAATAGAAGCAACTTTGTTTATGGAAAAGCTAAACTAATTTTATAGGAATTTGACTTAAAATCAAATAATGCCCCCCCCCAAACTAATATTTTTCCAGGAGTAGGCAGAAAAGGGTCTAGGTTGGGCTGAGGTGGTCTACCCATACTTCATACACTCGGAGATACAGCACTCAAAGCTAGAGCCTGTAGGGCAAAATTCTCTGATATGTAGATTTTATAACAATATCACATTGATGAAAATAGTTTCCTGCATCTCATCATTATATAACATTATATTTATAGAGCGCCCTCCAGCTCATTTTGAAGCTAGCAATAACATTTATGCACATTAACTCATACCGGTACAGAAGAAGAGTAGAGCCCTCTTGTGAGTTTACAATCTTTTAGGAGCTTGGGGGAAATCAGATTGAGCGTGAGGGCTGCCAGAGTGAGGATGATTTGATTGTGGAATGGATTATGGATGGATTATGGATGGAATGGCGAGAAGCAGGAGATGAGAAGGCCGGTTAGTACGAAGTTGCAATAATCTAGAAATGATTATATCACAAAGAAGCAAATTAGTGTTTTGTGGCATCTTGTGTGAGGAAAGGACACATTTGAAGGTAGAGTTCTCAACAGTAATGGAGACCATGGCCAGCTTAGTGTTTCTAGTGCTGTAGATGAAATATATGACAACATAGTAAACACCTACAGGAGCACATGGTTGCTGTACCCTACACTAGCTCAGCACTTAACATCTTCTCTCCCGAAAATGATTGATGAAAAAAAAATTCTTCTACTGAAATTTTGATAAAAAAAGAATATAAATATAAAGCCTGGAAAACTGATTCGTACAGATTTATTTCTGTTGTTTATATGATGTTTTGTCTGTTGTCTAGTAAAAAAAATTGTAGACAGACAGAGACTTGATATTTTGGGTGACTTTCCAGCTTAAACTTGACACTAAAGTGATTCTTTGTGGCAATACTAATGAAGTCTTGTTTATCTTATGAAGGTCTTTTTGCTGTGTATTTTTTGTAGAAGATAGGATTCCTGTGTGATTAGATTTAGGAGTCTTCTGTTTGCCAAAGGTAGTTTGATGAGTACTTTTTAGTAGATTGGGCAAGAATACATACACATGAAAACTATATGGCTGTCCAATAACATTACATTATGTGTAAATTATATATTTATATGATGCTAGTAAAAAAATGGTGAATTTCTTCATTCAATAAATATCTTCTGTTGTTTTGGAAAAGTAGAGGAATAAGTTATTTGGTGGCTTGAGCTAAAAAACTAAAATTAGGTGAAAATAAAGGGAGGATTGATGAACTTATAAAAAAAAGTTGAGTGTCTTAAGTACTTGGCAAGATTTTTAACACTCTGATATTGGTACTAAAAGGGATATAATTATGTTCAATACGAAATGGCAAAAAAAACACCATGTTTTACTCGTACTGCATATTTGAATCAATGGTATTTCTCTTTGTCCATACAAAGACATTTCCCAAACCTTTCCTTACGGACTTAAAACTAGCTTCTACAAATGCAGCTGCTTGGTTTTAATGACAACTAGATTTATATTTATTATATAGTACTATTTACACAGTTCTTACGACAAAACTAGAAACATAATTTAACAGCAGATAATAAAAAAACAAACATTTGGATACAGTATAGACAAATGGCTATCCCATGCATCTTTAAATCTTTAAATTACTGCATTAGCCTACGATACTTCCGCGTGGAGGCTGTTCTTCTTATCTACTACGTTCTGAGTAAAAAAAACTTTCTTACATTACACCTAAGCCTCTGACCCTCTGGTTTTAGACTATGATCTCTTATTATAACATTTCTCCTCCTGAAATACATTTCTGTCCTGCATTTTTTTTTTTACTTATTTTAAACTATGTCTATCCTGATAATTTTTATCCTGACAACCAGTAACCATTTTTGTAGCACTTCTCTGGGCTCTCTCCATAATTTTAATATCTTTTCTGGAGATTAGGACTTCAGAACTGCTTGCCTTTTCAAATGCTTTGTTGCATTGTCTGTTTACTTTTGAGTTCTCAGAAATAATTACTTCCAAGTCTTTCTGTTGCTGACAGAACAGTTTTTATGCCCAAATGCATTATTTTGCATTTATCAACATTAAACTGCATCTGCACCAATCTTAGACATTCGTCTAATTTACTTAAACCATTTGCCATTTGGTTTATTTCTTCAGGAATAAACAGGGCTAAACCTCAGAATAGTGATCAATAATTGGTGCCTAGTCCTTGGGTAGCCATCCATTGTTTTACTTTTGATTTCATTAAATTATACAGATTATTTATGCTACTGAGATTAAGATGTAAAATCGCACAATGAAGATTTCTGATAAAGATGTCAAACATTTCTCAATTTTATCAGCTCGTACATTCAGCAATCTGCATACTTACAGAGTTAGTAAGCTTGCAAAATCTCTATAAAAGAAAAACCTTTCTGCCAACTTTAACTAAAAGCGGGCAAATTCCTCCAAGGGTCGTAAAAAAACAAAAGCCGTTATTAAAATGAAAACACTGCTCCCAAAAAATTCCATTTGATCAAATCAAGAGTTTCCATCTAAGCTACAAAGGGGGAACTTTTTATCTGATTTCCAAGATCTTAAACTCATCAACCTTATTTTCACCCTTTTCTAGGGTAAATAAATAATCAGATTTGAGCAATTAAGCCATAACTAATTCTATTGCCTTCTTATTTTGTAAAGGGTAAGCAAAGTATTAAATAGTTCTCAAACAAAATAAAATAAAAGCAAATCTAAGTCACATAACTTTATCATAGTTTAACTTACTAATGACTTATACCATGGTATTTATTCTCTAATAGTCCAGTTGGTCTATGTACATCCAAGTAGCTAGGATGCAAAGATAAAACCAAAGTCATCTCAGCTGCTCACTAAAATGTATTTGGTCCACAATGCCCAGGTGTGTGCCAGGAGAACAGATGCTCATATATAACAGGGCATTCCAAACCAATGGTACCTATGAATTACCACCATATCTGGGAACTCTCTAGATCAGCCCGGAAGACTCCATGTAGCCCCTAGGATAGCCTTTTGACCTATTGGAGTAGGGCCAAGCCCCACACACCCTCAGTCCCCTTACTTTTTGCCTCCAGGCCAACATACCTTAGGATTTTCCAGGTATGATGGGACTCCATGGAGTGCATCTGTAATGCCCATATAATGCTTATGCACCCTTATTTTCAACACAAAGAAATATATGAGGAGCTTTGTTGAAATAATACAGTGCGTGTAACTTTTCCTAAATGTTACTTAAGCTAATTTGAAAACAAATGTGTTCTGTGCCATCTGCTCAACTATAAAAAGTTGTTTCTTTTTCACTTCCTCATATATAATCTCCCATGTGCTTCTAACCCTCAAACTACCTTTTTCATGCAATCTTTGAGCTTGAGTGCAGATGATTTGGGTGGGTCAGCACGCCCTTCTTGTAAACAGTCACATGCACTTTTCCATAGGGTTGCATCATCTAAGAAGACATTTAGGCTAAGCCCATGCTCTGGATAATTTGAACAAAGTCTGCCTTTTATATGGTAACTGGTCTGGTAATGACAGTATAAAGAATTCATAGGGGTCAAGTATTAAAAGTCAAAGTTGACCTCTGTGGACTTCACCTTAACTGGTACCATAATCACGGTTACTAATATACAACAGACTGGATGCCCAAGTGAGTCTGGGCCAGCAATGTGTAGCCAGAAAGCTCTCCAATTGGGAGCTAGGCTTTTATTGTATTTTATTTTGTTCACTTGTTCGTAAGCCTTATTGCCCTAGAGGACCGTTTGGCTGTAACTCACATTATTCCTGTACTCAAATGTTGGGCTAAGGTAGGAAAGGGCTCAAGTCAACTGCAGGTCGCCCAGATTACATTTCATGCTTTGCTTTATAGTGCAATCATATGATGTTATAGTGTAAATTATTAGTACATTTGTAGTGCATATTTCTTGATATACTCTTTTGAACTGTATGCTTTTTTTGCAGGTGCAGTTTGCAAATCTAAGGGAAACAGGAAATTAGGGTGTGAGAAAGTTTATACTTTGATGAGGTGCCCACATTCTATTCTTCAAAATTGCAATATAAGCTGAACATATAGAGGAAGCACCAGTAGCAATGTTAATTGTGTATATCTGGCATTCCCCTACTTTGTACCAAAAACATATTTTTAAACATATCTAATATGAAATGGACATCTTTTATTTTATTTTTATCCTTAGAAATGAGGTATGATTTAATTTAAAGAGGCAGTATGATATCATAAATATGATATCAAAGGTAGTGTTGGTACATACTGTACATGTATACTAACAGACAACTAAAAAAATCATCATCAAGGACATTTAGGATGTACTTGAAACCATAACTAGCAAAAACTGTACATGTATAATCTTTACCTATTGATGATTTCGAAACTTATATCATAAAAATAATGAGTGTCTTTTTCCTTTTAAGGTCTTGATATTTATCAAAGTTGCACAAGGGTGTTTGTGGTTAGTTTTCTTCACCGTTTGCTAACTCCTTAACTACAGCATCTTCATGGACGTCTAGTGTTTTTAAGGCTCCTTACACCATTCTGTGCCCTAAGCCCCAGTTTTAGATACTAAGTAAGTGTATATAGTTTCCCTATATACAGTGATGCAATATCACATTGCGTAAGGTCTGAAGAATACAGATTTTTGTTATCTTATGCAGCAACTATTTACCTTTGTCCCTGCCCTAAGCCTGGCCCAGGGCAGTGACTCCAAGGCTGTCGTCCTCGCTGGGGAGCATCAAGATGAGATGTCATATCCTGGAGCTCCATGTCTTAAAGACGTCCAGCCCATTGTAATATATCCTATGGAGGCCATGTCGGCTCAGAGATGTCCTTTGTAACTGGCTCATTGGGCAGGAGCGGAGAGGAAGGGCAGATCTCTCCCTAGAGGGCCGTTTCTACACTGGTTTTGCAGCAGAAGCCTGCTACCCCCTGGACCTGCTGCCCAAGGCTTAGTTGACATGTGCGTGTGGCATACATTATGGGTATTCAGAAAATGTGTAATGAGTGGGGACACAGCTTATACAACACAAAGAAAACAAAACTTTAAGTCATAATTATTATGTAGGCAAAGCACACCTGTCAAATGGCAAATCCATAGTAACAATGAAGAGATAGAAGAGCACTGACAGTCTTAGCATTATGCTAAATGTGAAAATGTGAGCTATCTTTAGCTGACTAGACTCTGCTGAGAGCCGGGTTATACTTAGGGCCCAGTACCAGTGAGAGTAATGTGCTCACAAGATAAGTTTCTATTATTGTGCAGGGTCCACAAATCCTCCACTTCACACTGGTTAGACTGGGAGAACTAAAACATGGATTATAAAATCAGTGTCTAGTCTGCAAAAATGTTATTGTGCTTTGAAGTGTTTTAATTTTATGTTATTTTAGCTTATAAAAATGTATTAATATATGAATTAAGTTTGTTTGTTTTCTTTTATTTTAGACTTAAAGAATATCCAAACGCTTTCAAAATCCAAAGTTTTCCAAAACCAGATCCATTATGGATGTATGGAGCTTACCTGAAGAATCGAAGCTTGATAATGAGACGCTGTTAATGCTTGAAAACAAAATTGTTTCAACTACTCTTCCTGTGGTTTACTCAATATTGGTTTTAATCAGCATTCCGGGGAATCTGTTATCCCTTTGGATTTTGATATTCCATTCCAAACCCATTACATCTTCTATAATCCTCATGATCAATCTGAGTCTTACAGACTTTGTCCTTGCAATATTTCTTCCATTCCAAATCATCTATAACATCAACAACAATCACTGGATATTTGGGACATGGCTTTGCAATATAGTGTCTGTGCTATTTTATGCAAACATGTACATTTCCATCTTGACCATCATGTCAATTAGCATTGAGCGCTACTTGGGTGTTGTCCATCCAATGAAGGCAAGTACATGGAGGAGAAAAAGATACGCAGTTGCTGCCATTTGTTTTATTTGGATATTTACCTTGGCTTTGTTGTATCCACTCATATCTACAGACCTGACCTATGAAGTGAAGCATTTAAATATAACCACTTGCTTTGATATACTTAAGTGGAATATGCTACCAAATCTAGTGTATTGGGCAATTTTTATTGGTGGCCTTTTTATGTGTTTATTTTTAATTCCTCTAATTGTGACTGTCGTCTGCTATGTTTGCATAATATGGACACTTGTTAAGTGTTCAAATAGACGCGGGACAGGTCAAGAGAAACGCTCGATAAAACTCGCTATCATGGTCCTTGTTGTATTCGTCACGTGTTATGCCCCAAACAATTTTATCCTCTTAATACACACTATTTGTCGATTATTCTATTACAAAAGCTACTACCATGCTTATAAACTCACACTTACCTTGAGCTGCCTGAGTAGTTGCCTGGATCCTTTTCTTTATTATTTTGCTTCTAAAGATTTCTACAAAAAAGTCTTGGAGGTATGGAATAGAAGCTTCAAGAGAAATAAAAGCTATGAGGGGCGACGCGGCAGCTTATTCTCAGCGACCTTCTCAAATGAACAAGTGGAAGCCCTTGAAAATGGAAATGGTCATAAACATAACCTTCAGCAAAGTGATCTATAGACTGTGTTACAAGACTTTCTGAATGAGCTCTTAAGTCATATTTTACATTTAATTATCAAGCAAGCATTTATATTTATGTACAGAAGAAAAAGATGTGTCATTTATGAACGTCATGAGTGGAAATAGTAGTAGGGTTGAAAACTACTGGGAGCAAAGAACAAAGCACTTTAAAAATGTGGCTATGCTATGACATTGAAAATTACTTTATGATCAAAATAGGAACTGGGGCAAAATGTATATAAATGTATAAAGGTAATTTGGCTTGAGTAAACAAACATACTCTAGTGCTTTTTTGTATACGGTATATGTACAAGATGCTTTATCGGTATTTATCTTACACTGAATATACTGCTTTATATTCTATTTTGCATTAAAAAAACAATGTTTGACTGCACTCAGTTTATCATTTGAGAACACTTTGTAAAGCACTTAAATCCCCATTACCTGTAGAATTTTGTTTTTCCTGTTCACTATCTACCATTGGACAAAATTATTTTATGTTCAAATGTAAATAAAATACATTTATCTGAAGGCTAGAATGTTTTTTTTTTTGTGCTGGAACATTAAACTGCTTGCGAAGCCCATAACCTGTGTGCTGGACAGCACAGATTTATAAAGACACATGTTGCATTTTTTTAGAATAAAGAGACGTAGCTTGTTCTGCTGCAACACATTTATTTTGTGATTCGGAAAAATGATAAATGACTCTGCTTTACTCTGGACACCCTGTTGCTATGTGTCTTAACGGCATTCAGTGCTGGCCTCAGTAGTACTGAACCACTGAGGTGTTCCCATGGCACCAATTACAGTTACTGTGACTGAGAAAATAGGGATCGCCACCTGCTGGTAGGAGGTTAAAACAGCAGCAAAAGAACTATGGACAATGTAGTTATGGGATTGTCAATAATAACAATAAAAAAAAACACATTAGATCTGTGTAATATAAAAACTGGCTGTTTAGAAGTTGTGTTCTTGAACAAAACACCAATATATATACAAATATATTTGCAGGAATAAATCCTAAACCTAGTAGATACACATCTTACCGTCTATTGCAATGTTCAGTTCTCAGTAGAGAATTGAAGAACAATTGTTCACTTAAAGCAGTTTCTTTTCATTACACTTTACTGTTATCAGACTCAATTTTACAGCCTACAGTTAATTTTTATGCTTTGACAACAATGTTACCAGTCAGTATACTCTATACTATAACAGTAGTATTTGACTTTCAATTCTCTAGTTATCACTTTAATAAGCGGTTTGTAAGTCCATTGTATTCCATGGTCTCCAAAAGCTCGGACTACAATGTGTGGTGTGAATGTCCTTCACAGGTAGTTCTCTTTGTATCACAGAAGGTTGCCAAAAAGTTTCATAAGTCAACATTCTTGGTTGGCGTCTCTCTCTCTCTCTGTGTGGATGTGATCTAGGTGATTGTGCAGGGTTTTCTTGTTCTTCATCAGAAGACTGTCCTGCTTCAAGTGCTGGCTGGGGAACTTGAACTTCACTGTGTCATCTTCTAAATTTTCATCAATGGTATTGATACTTCTACCTCAGCTGGCGGCAGGTATTCATTTGGCTGTTGGGTGACTTTGGGTTGGAAAACTCTAGCTTTCGGTTTAGGATTGTGTCTCCATTTCCTTTTGTTTTGGCTGGTCTGTAGCCTTCTCAGATGTTTCCAGTGGTAAGTGGTCACATGGCATTAACAAATTTCTGTGAATTACTCAAGTTCAACCTTCTGTTCTTTTCTGGTCTGACTTCATAGACAGGGCTTTCTTTGCTTTTTCTTTGCACAACTATGTGAACTTTATCTTCCCAGTAGGATGGAATTTTTCCAGGTCCTCCTGTTTCAGTTACGTTGTGAACAAGCACTCGGCCACCAGGTTTTAAATCATTCCCATGGATTCTTCTATGATATTATACATTTCCTCTTATTGCTTCTTTGTGGGCTGTTTTGGATACAATGTGCTATGCTTCACTCATTCTCTTTTGACAGTCTGTTACTTAGTCTTGATACGTTTCGTATTCAGTAGCCTTGCTGCGTGTGCAATTATAGGCGTCAACAGCTTTTCCCAATGAGTTCTTCCAGTCCCAACATGGATAGCAGTGTCCTGTTGAACCTTTCAACTTGGCCATTTCCTTGAGGGTGATATGGTGTTGTATGAGAGCCACGCACTCCAGAGAGTTCTTTCAGCCTTGTAAACATCTGATTCTCAAACTCTTTTCCCATATCATGGTGGATCTTGCTCGGGAACCCAAACTTGAGTGCAAAATCATTAAAGATCGTGTACAAGTTCAAGTGCAGTGAAGACTGTTCCTATTCCCTGTGAGGGTTCTTCCAACTCTACAGATATTCCCAGTATTGAAGAGCTGATGATATCCTGTTTGATTTTTTCGGTACATTGATTCATGTAGTAATTTATCTCTAACGGCATTCGGGATAGACCATATGCATCCGCATTTGAATTTCCTGGATGGTATCTAATAGTGCAAGCTGTGCTACCCACCAGTGGCCTGTGGCATTCAATTTGGCTGTAGTGAAGATATAGGTGAGAGGATTGTTGTTTGTATACACCATGAATGAGGGTGCGTGATGCAGATACTCCCTGAATCGTTCACAAATGGCCCATTTCAATGCCAGAAATTTGTATTTCCCAGAGTAAATGTGGTAATTCTTCTCCAGTGGCGTCCATCTTTCCTCCTTGCCTTTGGTATAATACTGCTCAAAGACCTTCCTGTGATGCGTCACAGTGTAACACGAAACGCTGTGTGAAATCTGCATATCCCAGGACAGGTGGTTTCAACAAATAGTTGATGAGCTGGTTTAGAATTTCCTGATGGCTATTCGTCTCTAATAGGTCTCCGTGACGGTAGATGTCCTTGCTGCTTGGTTGTTCAGCCCTTTTTCTTTGCTTAGGGGGTACACTCTTGTACTGATGATGTGTCTTTCCCATTTAGCTCATATGGGGCCGGAGATAGCAGCTCATATAAGGGCTTGACAATTCTGGAGATGTTTGGAACGTAAGTAGTATGTAGTATAAGAGAAATCACAACATCTTTCTTAAATCTCCTATCGTTTCAGGTTTTTTTGCTTTTAATTTCTGTACTGGTGCAGTCTCAGCTGGATCCATCGTGTAACCATCTCCTGAGACATCTTTCTCAGAGATCTCACTTTTCTCTTGAATAGTTTGCACTTTGTAAGACAGTCTGAACATGCTTCAAGTGTTCTTCAAACGCACTGCTATGAACAAGATTGTCATCCAAGTAAGGTTGGCAGATAACATCTCTCAGACCTGAAAGACAATCTTCCATACTCTTTTGGAACTCGGCAGGAGCTGTGCTAAGCCCAAATGGGATACAGACCCACTGATAAAGTCCTTAGGGAGTAATGAAGGCGGTTAACGGGCCACTTTCCCTGTAGTCACAGCAGAGCCTCAGACTTCCATACTTCTTCCTGACACAGACCACAGATCTTGGATATACTCCTTCACTTCTTGATGGAGGGTTTTTGGAACTAGACTAGATTATTTAAGATTTACTGGAGGTTTCACCGCTTTCTGCTGATGCTGTAGACAAGGAATTGCTGTCATGGGAGTGTACTTCTGTGTGGAGTTCATTTAGTCATGGACTAGATTAGCTGTTTCATTTGCTCTTTCAATCAGTACTTCATCTGTGACAGCAATATCATTAACGTAAGGTTCACCGGCTGCGGCGATGCACGTAGACAACCTCCGCTGCCGGCACTTCTGCTGGTGCTTCTCCAGCCAGCCCCGTTACACACCAGGGAGTCTGGGGGTGCATTGGTAAGTCGGGGGGGAGTGGCACTTTTCGGAAGCAGAGTGGCATTTCTAGGGGGCATAAAGCATCTCTGGGGGGACAGGTGGGCATTTCTAGGGGGCATAAAGCATATCTGGGGGGCAGGTGGGCATTTCTGGGGGCAGATGGGCATTTCTAGGGGGCACAAAGCATATCTGGTGATCAGAGTGGCATATCTAGGGGACATAAAGCATTTCAGGGGTTATAAAGCATATTAGGGGCAGAGTGGCATATTAGGGGGCAGAACGGCATATCTATAAGGTAAGGTGCATTATGGGAGGGACCTTAAAATGGCTATTGGTTTTCTGTTTGTATAGAACATATGCTGACAAACTGTATAATAGATACCAAAAATGTTCCTGTTCATTAGATAAAATACTTTTTTACCATTCCACTAATGTGTATTTTTTCTTTAAAAATATTTTTTTTCTTTAAAATAGCACCAAACTTTAAGGGTACGGCCTATATTCGGGTGCGGCCTATATTTGAGTCAATACGGTATATATATGTATTCTGCAAAAGAGGAATACAGGAAAAAGAATTATCTTTTTTTTTAAATCATGTGATTTGGGGCTTCAGTTTTATTTACATGTAGTGTACAGTACAAGATATTTAGAACATTAACTTTCTTTTTCCGTTCCTAGTATCATTTCCTCTCCGAAAACACCCTGTCACACTTTATGGCTGAGCAGCTGTACCCAAGGTAGGGAGATAAACGGACACATATATTCAATGCGCATCTCAATCTGGACAGAAAAAAAGGCTCAACACAAAGTCTGAAAGTACAACAAATAAATAAAATTTTGTATATTGATAATTTAATGCAAAGAGATTATCCTCTAGATTGTAAACTCGTTTTGAGCAGGGCCCGCCTCACCTGTTGTTTCTGTAAGTGAAATTATGTTATATATTACTTGTTATGTCCCATTTACCCATTGTACAGCGCTGTGGAATATGATGTGCGATATAAAACAACACCGTTGGTTTCTTGAAAAAATGCCTTTTATTCCCATGCAGATGTCTGTAATGGTAAATCATTTTTTAAACAATAAAATTTATAGAGCATAATCGTTCACATCATTAAATCAAGTAATCATTAAACATTTAATGCAGCACATTCATTAAATTTATGTGAATATCAAGACTAAACACAGGATAGACGTATAGTTTAAACATCAATGGTACGCTGTTTCTGAAATTCTAGCAAGGCTCCAACACTGCATACACAAAATGCAGATTGCAGGTTGTGTTTACCACAACACTTTTTTGTGTTTGCACAATTTGGGCTTTTCACATGTGGCGTAGTGGGACTTAAGCCTGTTGGCTAGGACTGCCACAACAAATTGAGGATTTTTGGCAGCTATGCGTAGTCTATAGTCGTCCAGTTCTGTAAAGCATACTTGGCAATGACCCACCAGTGTATTTGATGGGAAATCACAAACAAAAATGAGAACAATTACAGAAATCATTTGATGTCCTAAATACATAGAGCCTCTTTCAAACTTAAATATTAATAATAAGTAATTGTAGCCAAATGCTCAAAAGGAACACATCACTGTGTGAATACAGTCTTTATGTTACACACATTTCTTATTACTGGTTATATCCCATGGTAAACAGATCCTTTGTACTTTGAACAAAGTTTGTACAAGGACTATTTATAAAAGTCTCATGGTGGCTAATTTGGGTCAGAAACAAATATACAAAATATAAAAAAGATAAATAACGAATTTTGCTTTTTGTGAGCACATGATAGCTAGCCTCTGTTCTAGCCATCACCCCTGACGTTGATAGAATCAAATAAGATAGAACAAGATGGCAATGAAAAACTTTATAAAATAATGTTTAGTGTCATGAACCATGAACCATTAGTTACAGATACACTTTTAAATAGCAATAATCAGAGGCGTATCTAAGGTATGGCACCTATGGCTCATGCCTTAGGCGCCATTTGTAAGGGGGGGCGCCAGTGAGCGGCTTTTAAATGATGGGTTTTTTTGATGCGGAGGAGAGACAGGGGCGTCTAGCAACTGCTCGGCGCCCCTCATCCTCCTCCACGAGGCCTCTACCTCCGTCCCGGTGCCGGCATTTCATGCTGAGCGCCGGAATATGACGTCAAATTTCGGTGCTCAGCAGTGGAGCAGCGGGCACCGCAGCAGAGCAGGAAGACAGAAGCCTCGTGCTCCCATCGCTGGACCTAAAGGTGAGAGAACTACAAAGGGGGAGAGGGTAGATAGTGAGTATGGGGAGGGAGAGGGGTTAGAAAGTGATAATGGAGGGAGAGGGGTTAGAAAGTGATAAGGGAAAGACAGGGGATAGAAAGTGATAAGGGAATGAGAGGGGGTAGATAGTGAGAAAGGGGGAGAGAGGGCAGAAAGTGATAAAGGAGGGAGAGGGGTAGATATTGAGGAAGAGGTTAGTAGGGAAAGGGGAGGGAGAGGGGTTAGAAAGTGACAAGGGAGGGAGAGGGATAGATATAAGTAAAGAGCATGAGTTAATATGTGAATGTATTATCTGAATGAGGGAGAGCATGAGTTGTCTGAACGAGGGAGAGCATGAGTTAATATGTGGATGAGTTGTCTGAATGAGGGAGAGCATAAGTTAATATGTGGATGAGTTGTCTGAATGAGGGAGAGCATGAGTTGTTTGAATGAGGGAGAGCATGAGTTACTATGTGGATGAGTTGTCTGAATGAAGGGAGAACATGAATTAATATGTGGATGAATTGTCTGAATGAGCGAGAGCATGAGTTAATATGTGGATGAGTTGTCTGAATGAGAGAGAGCATGAGTTAATATGTGGATGAGTTGTCTGAATGAGGGAGAGCATGAGTTAATATGTGGATGAGTTGTCTGAATGAGGGAGAGCATGAGTTAATGTGTGGATGAATTGTCTGAATGAGGGAGAGCATGAATTAATGTGTGGATAAATTGTCTGAATTAAAGTGTGAATTAGTGAGTGACTGTAAAAGTGTTTGTGTGTATCATAGATGTATAATTGTGGAAGGGCAAAGATGGCACTAGCAGGAGGTTTGAGCCTTGGGGACCAAGATGGCACAGGCAGGGTGTATATGGGACAAAGATGACACAGGCCGGACTGTTTGGGGACAAAGTTGACTTGTGCTGGGCTATTTGGGGACAAAGATGGCAAATCTTATGTGTGTTATCTGGGTGCTGGTCAGGTTCTATGTGGGCAGTGTGGACACCAGGGCTGGCTTTGGGGTGTGCAACCTATGATCTATGCCTGTAATTTAGGGGGTTTTAACTATACCTTTAATGCCATGTTTTTATGTGGATTCCAATTGATCTGTGCCTGCAAAGCTGGGTTTTTGTGTTATTCTGTAGATCCGTATCTGCTATGCTATGTTGCCATACATTATTTATGTATACCTGCAAATACATGGTTAATATGTCTTATTCAGTTGATTAATACCTGCAATGCTGTTTCCATGTATTTATTTGATCTATACCTGCAATGCTACATTTCATATATTATTACTGTATACCTGCAAATACAGGATTTGTATGTCTGATTCTGTTTATTTGATATATACCTTCAGTGCTGAGATCACAAGTGAATTTCAATTGATCTATACATGCCAAAGCTGGGTTTGTGTGTTAATGTGTTGATCTATACCTGATATCGGCAGCAGGGTCTAATATTTATATATATATGGGCAGCAGGGGCTAATAAATGGGTTTTAGATACATGGACAGGGGCGCAATTTCAGTGCTTGCCATAGGCGCTATTTTCAGTAGATACGCCTCTGTGAATAATGCAAGGGTTTTCACGTGAAATAGGATGTCCTTGGTCCACTTCCATCCTCCAAACCTTGCCCTTATAAAATTGTCTTTCTTCAGAAAAGACTTTGGAATGAAAGTAGAACCTTTTTGCATCTAGGATAGGGTGACTAGAGGTTCCTGGTTTCCAGACATGTCCCCAGATCTGGTCACCTTAATCCAGGAGGAGGAAGAAGCCTATTCCTGTTTTTGAGTTTGTATACCTTACTAAACTGCTTTTGAGGTCATGATGCATGCAATATTTAGGAAACACTGCAACTACATGAGAAATAGGATAGCGTTTCCTTTTAATGGTGTTAAATTACCAGAGGAAAATATCTTATATGTATGTATGTCTTCACATAAATTTGGTCATCAACATAGAAAAGAACTTTATGGTGACACCCCCTAACTCAGTGCTCTAATTTGCCTAGATCATACGGATGACCATATATGGTAAAGCCATGAAGGAGTTAAAGATCAATATGTGGTGAAGAATACCTAGTAAACACTTAGTAAGCATCTAGGGCTTATAATACAAAGTCAGTCAGAGGTCTATCTTATTTATTTTTCAGTTACTCCAAGAAGGCTGCAATGGACGTATCCTTAGGGGCCATGACAGGTTTGTGCAAAATGAAGCAAGTTATAGCTAACGGGTATTTGTATGTATTTTGACGATACACGACGTTCAACACATACATAACACACAGCACAGGTATTAGTTTTACTTATGCGCCCCTGCCACATATTGTGAGGACTATTCAGTTGTGTGCACATTATTTAGGACAAGGGGAAATCATTGAATGTATTGATTTTAACACAAACTATTTTTAACATATAAAAAATGATTAAGGTATATTTCATAGACAGTATATACGTTTAGATTTAATCAATTGTTTTGCAAAACTTTCATTGAGCTCACAATATTTTGACACAAATTCTTTACTTCCATATATAACAGAGTGATGCACTATTTATTTCTACTTTTTAGATTTCATATTTAAATTTGATTATCTACAGGTATACACATTAGTGTGACTAGCGGTGTATTTATGCCAGCCCCCCCCCCGTCCCCTCCCCTCCCACACCAACCTCTGTAGCCACCGTCTATTGAACTCAACTCAACCAAAATTCGCACATGCCTCAATAGTGTAAATAAGCCAGAATATGTCACGGATTGTGATGTTACAGGGCTGCAGAACATTGTGGTAAACTGATGACATTGTAGAAGGGGTAGGACATAGGTGTCTGGGTTCCAAGTACAGACTACGCTTTCTAAATGGAGTACTTAATAGGTATAAACTAATGCAGATTTTATTAATACTGCATTTCAACATGCCTGTTGTGGACATCCTATACACAGAACTTTAGGCCTTCAGTCTTTTCTGGATGTCATGGAATCACAAACCTTTAATATGCGTATATACTCACATTAACAATGCATGCTTCATTTACTTTCTCATTCATTCACACAATTGCAGATTATTCTAAGTTATGAATATTGGTTGCACATGAAAATGAATGTGTACCCCATCCTTAAAAATGACAAATTACTCTGGTTTCTATTAGAGAAGGCAGTTATTTTAAAGTTTACTCTCCCTTTAATAAAGATTGTTTTTTTACTATAGTTTTATTTCCTCTTACAACAACGTTTATCTCACTGAACATGTTATTTCACATACCTTATTTGATCTGGTGTTCTGCCTTTCCTTCCTGCACAAACTTTTTATGTCAACATATATTTTGTATTTAAAAAATCAATTTTCTCCAAAACATGACTTATTGTTTATTTAGGAACCTGTTGCCTTATATCGCTATTATTTTATACAAACAGTGTTTGCTTTGCTGTCCCCATATTTCGCAACAAGACTACTGACACTTATTGTTTACTTTCCCAGCAGCTGCCAAACCAACACTTTCACCAGACATGTGAACGTAGACATGTGACGCATTTTCCCCATGTGTCCCAAGTTCACACTGGAAAGAAGTAGCAGCCTAATTTACAGGCTAGCTTGCATATAACCGGACCACATCCGACATTTCTTCTAGGACGCATATACAATGCGCATATTGTTGACACATTTAGTGTGTTACCCTCTAGTACTGAATGTGGGGTGGAACACTGCGTGACTTTCTTCAGTAAATGTATATATCTTACATACCGCAGGGTAGCATTGTTCATATATGGGTCAAGCAACGGGCAATATGTAGGTGTACTGGAAATATAGCTAGTTGTGTGTTTTGAACAATCACAAAAAATTAAAAAGACTTTAATAATTATATGTAGATAAAGATACAAAATACAAATATATAAAGGTTTCCTCATTTACATACCTGGGAGGCTTACAGGTCTCCCGTCCCCCTCAAAGATCTCCATTGTCTAAGGTTGGGGAGTCAATGAAATTCTGATCCCACCTTCTTGAAATTAAATACTTAGGTCTAAAGGCCAGTTAATCAGTTCTGATTTCCATAGTCCCTTAGTAGAATTTCCCAGCTATGACCACTGGCCATATTTAAAATGTCACTCTGTGGTATGTTGGGTGTATACATGGCTCATGTGGTTTTCCCAAACCCCTTTTGGAGTTGTTTTTAGAACGACATTGATAGGATTTGCAATATGAAATTAGTGGGTAGACATGGCATACAATGACAAATCATGCTACACGGTGGCCACCTAGTGGCACTACAAATGCGCACATTACAGGGACTGTCTGATGTTCCTGTCAGGCCCTCGAAAGAAGAATGTATGTTAAAGTACTCAGTGAGTACTTTAGAATTAAAAAAACATTTATTTGACCTAGAAGCTGCAGCCTTGCTGCAGCAGCTGCCCTCATCCTCAGTGGTCTGACCTTCATTGCCACTGAAAATGCTCCCATTGAAATCAATAGGAGCATGTGCTGTGCATGCATTCAGGGGTCTTAACAGACTGCAGCATTCGCAGAGCCAGAACTAGAGCTGATTGGAGGACAATATATCATGCGAGTGGATGTGTTCTGCTAAACATAGCTGGGAAAAATTACTTGGGGGGGGGGTCAAATACTCCAGAGTCCCACCATGCATTTGCAAAACAGATAGCACAAAAATGCAAAGTAACCAAACAGTTGTTGCATGCATTAAAATACATATGGTAGGTGGAATGTCCCTTTAACCAAATGTATTACTACAGGGCATTTAAGTACAAAACAATTCCCCATCGTAGAATTTTTTGTTATGATTGTACTGCTCCCTTAACATTACTATAACCCCTCAAATGCCCCATTGAGTTGACAAGGGAACTGAGTCTTGCAATTGTGTCTTGGAACTATGAATTTTCAGCTGCTAACGTCAAATATTTAAAGTTATGTAATCTCTGGTACTTTTATGTGATTTTCCTTGATAGTCTGTTGAATTCATATCAATGCACTCTTTCATACATTACGCTTGTGTGTGGTTTTTTTACGTTGTGTTACTGGGCACATTTTTAGTTTTAGTTATAGTGGAAAATCACACTGGAGCCAGGTCCTATGGATCGTATGTTTTGCTAGACTGGCGTGGTGGAGGGGAATGTGGATATTGGCCTTCTTGTCTCCACCTTTGGTGGGTTACCATGTTAGGAAAAAAGTGTGACCTCCTTAGGGTAACGAGAGCTCATTAAGGCAAAAGTAAATTAGACTTGGTCATCTACTGTAGCATGTAGTTTTCAGCATATTTTGGTACAGAAAAAAAATCATGTGGCAATGTGGTGATATTAAGGCATTGGCATATCTGGCTTTGATGATCAAGTCTACATATAGCCAGCGCTACTTGGTTGTGTACATAAGATGCACTTACTCCAGACGTATGATCCAATACTTTTTATCAGGCTCCAATAAAAGGGAATCAAAATACCAAGCTGCAATCTGCTCTATTTAATAAGTGGCAATCCCTTGTATCAGGCAGCCTTCAAAAAGCAAGAACTTGGACAGAGGATGTGGTGTAAAACCACAAATTTATTTTATCTAATTAAAAATACATGAACAGAGCTGTTCAAAAGTAGTCGCATTGCACCGTAACAATCAAAGACACATTGGGTCCTTGAGGTTTAATATCTATGTTTAAGCCCCAAGACACATTTGGTCCTTGGGGCTTAAACAGAGGTATTAAACCTCAACCAGATACACACCATGAAATAGACAAGATCTAATGAGTGACAGCTGCAGCGAGTGGGTGCCCCACCACAAGAGAATGCCCACACTCTGCCACAGACTGCTTCAAACATAATCCTGAATACTGGTGTACTGTAGTAGTGATACACATACATAAATAGGTCCATTCAAAATAGGCATAGTGTTTTCTTATACATAGGCATTATATAAGCCTGAGTAACATATAGACAGACAAAAAGACTTTGCACATGTCCCTTGGCCAAGACAATTAGTAAATAGCAATAAAATAGCGCTGCAGGTATGGATTTAGAGCTCCTGGTATACGTCACTTTCAAACAAGACCCCAATATGTGTTCAGCAACATCTCCTGAGTACAGCGATACCCCCCATGCATGGATTTGTCAGGTTGTTTGGGAGGTAAAACTCCACATTTAGGAAGAGCCTATTTTTTGAACTTGGAACTTTTACATCTGGTCCTACTGCCATCATGTCCTAATAGGGCCATCTTTAAAGCCGGATAATTCAATTAACCCATCAAACCATATATTTTTGAAAGCTAGACAGCCCAAGGTATTTCAAATGCTAGTATTTTTACCCTTTCCGTGCATGAGATTCTACCACCAGCCTTTGCCATTTGTGGTAGTAATTGTTTTTGTATTTTTTTCATACAAATTGTACTTCAGGTATAAATGCATAGCTCCAGGTATACATCAAACAACACCCCAATATGTGTTCAGCAACACCTTCCAAGTACAGTGATATTGCAAATGCATCGGTTTGTCTGGTGTTTGGGGGCTAAAAGGCCACATTTGGGAAGAGCGCTACCCCCCCCCCCCATTTTGGTCAGTCTGTGCCTATGCCCTTTCTTTGAGCACTCAGAAACTTTTTATTTTATTCTTTTTGGACTTTTTTCACATTTTGCTGGAACTGGATGGTGTGGTTCCTCTGATGCATAATTATTTTTAAATGTTACCACTTGTTTTCCAATGTCTTTATTATTTTTTTAATATTTTACTAATCACATAGTTATTAGAAACCTGGGTTCCATTGACTTACAAACCAATTCATGGTTAACCAGCTCATCTCCACCAAAATACACACCATTATATGGTCAGATCATTTACACCCTAGAAACATACAGAGATTGGATGAATTCCTCTTGACAGATCCTGAAGTCCTGACAGAAGTGAAGGGAAGATTAAACCTTTTTTAAATTTAACCCACCAAACGCCAGCAGTTAAATGATATGGCAGACTCACAAGAGGGGTATTTCTCAGGAAAAAAGCAAGTACATACAATATTAATCATTTTACAAGTAAACTGGACTCCCTTGAGACGTTATGTTAGCAAACCCTATATGAGGTAACTTTGTCAGAGATACTGTATTTGCTCAATTATAAGACAAATGCTCTGAAAAATAGCACTCGTCTTATAATAAAGGTCGTCTTGTAATCAGACCTCAAATAGAGATGTTTCAGGCAAAAATAACAGTAATCCAAAAAGAAAACAAGGAGCTTACCAAATGTGGCAATGTGGCCTATCTTTCTGATAAACTTTGATAAACATAAAATTGTATGCAAAATTATTGGCTGAGAGATTAGGCCCAGTAATGTGCAAGCTTGTCTGTGTTGACAGGTGAGGTATATGCTTGTCAGGTCCACAGATGTCAGGTCAGACTGGAGGGCCTGTGCAGGGGCAAGATCAAGCTTAGCACTCGGCTGGCGGCAGACAGGTGCTGCTATTTTGAGTTGCCGACAGCTGTCGACTCTTTGGTGCCATCTAAAGACACCACAGGGAGAAGCAGGAGGCCTCTTAACAGGAAAGGGGTCTGTTGAGCAGGCAGGCAGAAAGGGCATACTGTTAGATGTGCTCTTTACTTCTCTTTCTTTTTTCTAAATCATTTACTTTCTATGTTTTGAATTCTGCAAGATTACAGTTATTTGCTCTTGTCTGTACAGGTGAAAAGGCATAAGTCTGGAGCGATTTAATCCATTTACATTGTCCCTTATTCAATATGTTAGACTTGTGCATTCAGGTTCGTATGAACTTGTTTTTTAAACGAAAACTAGATGTGTCATGCGTTCGTAGGAATCTCAGATAAGATGTGAGTCTCAGACAAAACTGATGAAAACTAATTGCGAGTGCGTACATTTTGGTAGGATTCATCATTTGTTTGCAGCATGTAGCTATCACCATTACAAGCAGTTTTGGCAATTACAAGTGCTCCTTGGGGAAACAGACTGGGTTTATGAGGGTACATATCAATGACTGAGGTGGTCTCATTGATGGTTATGACTGTGATTGATGAGTCCCAGAACCTGTGGAGGTTGTTTCCTTTATTTTTTCACACTGACCAATCAATATTTGCAAGAAGAAGGGACAAACATGAGATATATGAGTGTGTTAATGCAATTTTAACTTGTCAGTAGCAGTTACAGACAGGTAAGAGTTGGGAGGTGATCATTGACAGCTTAGTAGAGGCTGAGATTGATGCTCACCTCCCAGACTGCAGGTTAACTAATAATAGTTTATTTTGCAGAAAATTTACTGGGGGATCGGAGAAGCTGGAATGTACTTTAGTGTATGTCCTCTTCAGCATACCAAAACATTTTGGACAATGCTATGCTTACAACTTTGCGGGAACAGTTTGGGGAAGGCCCTTTTGCTTTCCAGCATGAAACACTCCAAAAGCCTTTCCAGAATAGTGGAAGCTGTCACACTTTGCGGGAGGTAGAGTGTCAAAGGCAACTTTGTGGTAGAAATTAGGAAGTATGCTTATGATACACAGCATTGTCATTTGATTATATCCGCTGCTCAAGCAGATACATCTCTTTGGTTATTTGACTTTCACAGGATTCATTCCTGTACATGCATATTACTAAAACTCTGAACATGCTACAATGAAACATACCAGAGAAACTTACTTTGCAAAAACACATGCTAGTAACCCAAAGTAATGTTTATTAACATATCAAAGGGTAGAAAAAAACAGAGAACAGAGGACACAACAAAAGAATTGGGCAAACTATTGATAACATTGATACATAAAATGCAAACATTATCCCCACATGAGCTTAATGCTGATTTTTAACAAACTATAACAAATCCGGTGATTGCTGCCTTAATTACGAACATGCCACATTATACTGTATATTGTTTAGTTTGTATGATGAGAGATGCGTATATATCTTTTTTTTTGCTTTTATTGTTTTTACGAGCTATATTATGTTTAGGGATCCTTTGATGGATACGGGAAAGCTAGTATATGAGGCAACAAAAATGGGGATAGCAAAGAGTTAATATTCAAGCTGGAAGAATGAGGCTGAAGGCTGAAAGAGGGATCATGTTACACAGAGAACTGCAGGAGGATGATCTCGCAAGACTATGACATCAATGAGACTGGAACCAGGAAGTGAATGTTGGAATCACCTTTATTAAAGCCGGGAAAGAACATGAATAGAGCGCACCAGATGAAGTCTGTAAGACGTGAAAAGTGTTGTGGAAAAGCATCAAGGACATTCTATCCCGAGTTGTAGAACTGGTTGCCCTATACAGAGAAGACTTGGGAGTAGGGATCCGGGTGACCCATTGTTTTTAAATTGTGAGGTATCTTATGCATTTCTTTTATGTAATAAATTCTGTTTACTTGAATGCTTCTCTGTTACTCTATTCGAGGAGACTGGTGGAGTGTGACATCTCATATTTAATACAGAAACCTGAGCGTTCTGATCTAAAGCTCTGGATATAGTGAGCATTCTCCTGCTCGCTAAAGAGTGAGTGCAATACATCTTATGTTAATATATGCCTATTTTGATACAGAGTATACTGCTCTATGCACTTTATTCTGTTTTTTTTTTCCCTTGTGAGGTTCTGATCCTTTGTGAAGGAGAACTGATCTTGCTACATTGGTTTCTACTTTATATTTTGCACAAAGTATTTTTACTGTTGGGTATTATTTATCGAGCATATTTGTAGCTCACATCTTCACTTTTCCCATTTTAAATATTACTGGCGACATGAGCTCAGGGAGTTTACTTTTCCTATATTGCATTGCCAACGCTGATAGTAGCTGTCTCCAAAAGATAAGCCCTTTAACTAAAACACTGCCGTGACCCATGAACAATGTGAGACCGCCGAGACAAATCTGCAAAACTGTACACATTGCTTACCTGATTTTGTATTCTTTTTTTTTTGTGTGTGTGTGAAGTTGCATGGTCAAATTATTTAGCCTTCCAGATTAACCCCTTCTTTAGCAAGGGTACTCTCTACTTGAGCTGTTTTTGCAATATGTTTCATTTGTACTACACGTATACAGATTATACATTGTTATTTCAAGGATATATTGGGGTTTCTTTGATACCAATTTAAAAATATTTTTTTTTGATATAGTAATTGTCACTAAAGTAGCTGACCAAATGAGTTGACCAAAATACATTAATTTAAGTGTTTGAGTTGGAAATGCATTATATAAAAACAATAGATAATCCATAAAGTGCATATTTCTGGAAAGACAAACTGGGGAATTTTTTTTACACACTTGTTATACAAACATTCAGCCACCAGTCTTTGCCAAAGTTAGCTTATTATTGTTATTATTATTTATTAATGCTTTCTTGATGGTTAGCATTTTTTGCACAGGTTATGTCCAAATGCCTCCAATAAATCACTGGAACTTATTCCAGTTATTACAGAACTATCCCACATCCGTTACTGCACACTACATGACGCACTCAATTCACTACACAACAGCACAAAGTTTAGAGCAGGGTAGATGCATAGAAAAGAAAGGGTTAAATTACACAGTACACTATACAAAAACAGTGACAACAGGGGGCTATTGCCCCCAGTCCAGTCCAAAGATCTTCACAAAGAGCCGGTCCTACCTAGACTGCCAACTCCCATCACATTCATCAACAGCATGGGTGATGGGGGAGTCGTAATCGACAGATGGTCAACAGCTCATTTGTAAAAGAAAAAAGAAAAATAAAACAAATTGCCTATATGTTTAGAAAATGTGTGTGATCAGCTGACCTTTTTTGCCCCATATATATAATCACACACATACAGAGAGGGAAATTAAACATGCATGGGATAAACATAAACCTATCCTGGATCTAAGATTAGATCAGGAACTATATCTATATTATGGAATGTTCATCGGCTTTGTCTAAAATGCTGTGATCCCAAAATAATTTTGTGATACTAAAGGAGTGTAGTAATCACATATACTTTTTGGTTCTAGACACTATGGTAAAAACATTGACTGTCAAGTTCAGATTTGGTTATTTGGCAATCTTTACCTCTGATGCCATTGACCTATCTTCCCCTGCACCTTTTGTAGTGATCTGCAATAGCAGTGAATGAGTTTGCTAGGAGAGTTTAGTGTCCCATTTATACTCACTCATAAAGAATACATTTTAAATTACTTTGTAAGTACTTTAATACGTATTTTTTACTTGTAGAAAAAAAAGCCCTCTTTGAGGAAAGTTGCAGTTCCACAGTAGTCCCTTTTTGTGCTCCACTTTTGGCTTCTTGAAGCACCCAGTGGCAGGGAAGTGCAACTTGTGAAATCAATGGGACTGCTTTCTCGGCATTCTCATAGGTGTCTCGTTGAACCTCCTGGAACTCTTGTCTGATCTGATTTCGTGCAAAATGAACTTCA
This sequence comes from Spea bombifrons, assembly GCF_027358695.1. Lineage (NCBI taxonomy): Eukaryota > Metazoa > Chordata > Amphibia > Anura > Pelobatidae > Spea > Spea bombifrons. Next base: position 30,367,893 of record NC_071088.1, on the reverse strand, counting down.
GCATGCATTAGAAAATATCATTATAGGTACTAGATTGCATTTAAGCCTGAACTGCAGTGACATACACTACCGGTCAAAAGTTTGGGGCCACTTAGCAGTTTTCATGGAAAAAAATGGAAATTTCTAGCTGTGCCATCATTGGAACACTGAGTGATGGTTGCTGATAAAGGGCCTCTGTACGCCTATGAAGATATTCTATTAAAAGTCTACACTGTATTTCTCATCCATTTGATGAGGTTTTAATGTACGAAACTTGCAATTCTTTCAAAAACTAGGACACTTCAAGGTGACTCCAAACGTGTGTAAATTGGTTGCTGTATTTACTAACTAAATGGTTTTTTTTTTTTTTTTTTTTATGGAAAATGTATCCTATCAGCCACCCTGAGGCGTACTAATCTGCACAATGTATATGTTTTCTCTCTTTTTTTTTTTAATTATTACATATTGGCATATACAGAAGGCTCGTGTGCTATTGCCCAGGGGAGAAAGCATTTGGAGCGCACATATGCAATCGACATAATTAGCTTGACATTTTATATTTGCATTACTTTGATACATGTTTGGAATATAGTTAGCTATGTGATTTAAAGCAGATCTGTCATTTTCTCTATATTTTACAATTCTGTACATAAAATAAACCCCCAACTTATACTATAAGAATAGCCATCATAAGTCTTTGCACCTGTATGACGATTCCACCCCATTAACCTATCTTTTCCCTATTATTATTTTTGAAACACGTTTTATTCATTTTACATAGTATTGGAACCAACAATAAATATGTAGCTACCCACCACCCATTCTCACAATCTGCTCACCAACCCCCGCTGGTTAGTAGGTTGTCTACTTCCTTTTATTCTGGTCAGTGCAACCTTTTTATTTGGGGTGGTCGCCAAGCTTGTCGAAGCATATTCATCTAAGGGGTGGCTTCTCTTGTTCCCCCCCCCTCGTTTTTCCCCTATTGTTAAGTTACTTATTGTTGTTGACTGGCTCAGACAGCCCTTGTAAGGGAATTGTGAATGGGGGAGGATGAGAAAATGCTTGCTCTGCAATTCTGAGACATCAAGCTCTGTGTCCATGGGATGAACTTCTAAAGTAAATATCTCAAAAAATCCAGCACTGGATCTAGTTTTGCTAAACTTGTAAGAGCAACAGTTCATGTTAAAGTATTTTGTATTTTGTTAAAATCATCATTGTACTTGATTGGTTCAGGTAGCTTTTTTTTTTTTTTGTTGGTTAAAAAAAAAAATACAAAAAATTTGGATATGATGACACGGAAGCCAACTTCAGAAAAAAAATGATTGGATAATACCACTGATATCATCTGCTTACATGGGGGTGAACTTTGAAACGGTCTCCAAAACAATTGCGCTGGTTGACAAACAAAAATCGCAGGCAAAAGGTAGTTTTAGTAAATGAATTTTAGTTAAGGTATAAGCTGTTACAGGACAGTTCGCCATTAAGTTTTTGGGGTCAGATGTGACTACAAATGCTTTATTCACATGGCTGAATTCTCCATATGTTACACATATGTTCATCTTACTTGTACATTACGTCCTTTTCATGCAGGCTTTTCCAAAGGCGTGGAAGGAAGATCCGATCGGTGAAATGTTACTGAACCCAGTCATTTCAAAGTTGGCAGGTAAAAGGGTAGTGCTAGCAAGTGCATCTCCTCGCAGACAAGATATACTTTCCAATGTGGTAAGTTTTTTTTAATTTATTTATTTATTTATTTTTTTGGCTTTCCGCTCATAATATGTAAATATGAATGAACTGTTTTTTTTTTTTGATTATTTCAAATAAATGTATAGTTGTTTCACACACACAAAAAAAAGCAGGAATAGTGGTGCGATTACATAGGGCCAAATTGCCATTTAGTTAATTCAGCCGCATGCAATCTCACCACTTACCAGGAGAAGAAACAAACGCGGCTATCAAACTGTGTTCCCCTCCGTAATAACATTTTCATTTTCAGTCAGAATTGCCATTAAAATCGACGCTAAAACGTAATAATATTCCTCATGCGTTTTTACTCTGAAGATGTAAAATACACAGCTTCATTTTGTGTTCATGTGTACATGTATCATTTTTTTTTCTAAATTATGTGTTTATAACATGATGTAAACTTAGGTATGTTATGTAATTTGTCAAGAGTAGCTTTTCTCTTGTTGTTAAACTTGTTTAGGGTCTCCGATTTGAGGTGGTTCCCTCATGGTTCAAAGAAACGCTTGATAAGTCGATGTTTTCTGTACCCCATGAATATGCCGTTGAAACTGCCAAACAGAAGGCACTTGAAGTGGCCAGGAGAATGCATTTGGTGAGTATAACTGCTTCCTATTCCCAGTGTCTTCTATCAAGTGATGTATTTAGACTTTGTGCTGCCCTAGGCCTGCCTAAACTCACACCGTTAGGACGTACAGGAACATAATAACTTTGTTGCAGAGACATCTGTCAACGGCCTTGACTCTCACCTGTTGAAAGAAGACAACTCTCTTGAGGGAGAGCCATAGCAGGAAGCCTCCCTGATCGCAATTCTTAAGGCGCGGCTTTTTATGCTGCTTCCACTAAAATGTCACCCTAGGCCAGGCATGTCCAAACTTTTTTCGAAGAGTGCCAGATTTGATGAGGTGAACATGTGCGAGGGCCGACCATTTTGCCTGACATTTTCTGAACCATTAAAATGAAATGCAAATTAACTATTTTATGCAACGTTTATTGAAAACGGCATACCACATCTATCCCTTTCTCACTCTCCTTTTTCAGCAACCGCTCAGCACCCCTTGGGCCCCCCTGACTGGCAGAACTCCAGGGCCCGGTCGCAGTCGCGACCCCGGTAGTTCCGCCACTGCCTACAATTTCTTCATCAGATGCCCTTGTGGCTGTGTGTGCCGGCGCAGGGAGAAGGAAAGCCCAAATCTAGCGACGTCCGAGATCGCAAGATTTGGGCTTTCCTTCTCCCTGCGCCGGCACACACAGCCACAAGGGCATCTGATGAAGAAATTGTGTAGGGGAGGGCAGGGGCGTACCTAGAGTATTTGGCACCCAGGGCGGATCCTGTATGTGGCACCCCCCCCACACACACTTTAAAACTACCTGGCCGAAACTGAATATGACCCCCCACACACACCATAAAAAAAAGTAAGTAACACACCAAAATAGGACAAAACAATTAAATAACAATATATATATATAATTTTTTTATATATAATAATTTAATTATATAAATATAATTGTTAACAGCAATCACATTCCTATCATGCCCAGGCATACCCAGATTCCAGGAGGCAGTCGCAGACTTGGCATGATAGGAGTATGATTGCCTTATCTACCCCTTCTCGCTCCCTTCTGCCCTATCTACCCCTTCTCACTCCCTTCTCCCTATCTACCCCTCCTAACTATCTACCCTCTCCCTCTTTGAAGTTCACTTACCTTTCAGGAGTCCTGCGGTGGGGGTGCAAGGCCTCTGTCTCCCAGCTCTGCCACTGTATAGAACAGTATAGAGTGATGGGAGTTATGATGTACTTTAGAGCATAATTATATAATGAAAAATACATTGGAAATGGTACAGCATAACACCCATCACTCTCACACATTTACCAATCCACACGCATACCAATCCACACGCATACCAATCCACACACATACACCAATCCACACACATACACCAATCCACACACATACACCAATCCACACACACACACCAATCCACACACACATACCAATCCACACACACATCAATCCACACACATACACCAATCCACACACATACACCAATCCACACACATACACCAATCCACACACATACACCAATCCACACACATACACATCCACACATATACCAATCCACACACATACACCAATCCACACACACATACCAATCCACACACACATACCAATCCACACACATACCAATCCACACACATACCAATCCACACACATACACCAATCCACACACATACACCAATCCACACACACATACCAATCCACACACACATACCAATCCACACACACATACACCAATCCACACACACATACACCAATCCACACATACATACACCAATCCACACATACCAATCCACACATTCCAATCCACACATTCCAATCCACACATATATACCAATCCACACATATATACCAATCCACACATATATACCAATCCACACACATACACCAATCCACACACATACCAATCCACACACATACACCAATCCACACACATACACCAATCCACACACATACACCAATCCACACACACATACCAATCCACACATACACATCCACACATATACCAATCCACACACATACACCAATCCACACACATACACCAATCCACACACACATACCAATCCACACACATACACCAATCCACACACATACACCAATCCACACACATACACCAATCCACTCTCACTGTATGCTTTCCTACCTTTCCTCTTTTCTCCTTACAGCTCCTTTTCCTGCTCTTCGCTCCTCTTCTTCTTCAGTTCTTCCTTCTTCTTCCGAGGCCACGGGGTTCAGAGGGCACGGACAGCGGTGGGCGCGGCTTCAGTGTTGTGCGCCGGTTTCTGACAACAAACCCCGGCGCACAACAGCTGTTGCCGAGCGGATCGCAAGGGAGCAGTATCGGAGGTCTTTACCGGACATCCGGCTCCCTTGAGTGATTTTAAGCCGGATGTCCGGTAAATACCTCCGATACTGCTCCCTTGCGATCCGCGCGGCAACAGCTGTTGTGCGCCGGGGTTTGTTGTCAGATCCCGGCACACAACACTGAAGCCGCGCCCACCTGTGTGTGGCTGTGTGTGCCGGCGCAGGGAGAAGGAAAGCCCAGATCTCGCGCTTTCCTTCTCCCTGCGCCGGCTGATGACGCCAAGTCCCGTGGCTCACTTGGGGGCCGCATCAGTCCGGAACGCGGGCCGCAATTGGCCCGCGGGCCGGACTTTGGACATGCCTGCCCTAGGCCTTTTACACCAAGAGGGATTCCGCCCTTTAAGTCTGACGGCTTTTCCTGATCTAAGGGATTCAAACCCCTATCTGTCCTTGGTCTAGTCTGATATTGAGGATAGCTTTATGTATATCCCATGCATGTTGATATTCACTTACTTTATTGGCATCCACCACTATGACCTCTTGTTCTAACATTTCTCCTCCTTTCCAATAAGCTTGCATCCTGTACTTTCTTTAATCCTTTTTAAGTATTTAAATGTTTCTATTGCAGCTCCCCTCTATCTTCTTTCCTTCAATCTATACATATAAAGATCCCTTCCCTCATACTTTCTATCCTCCAAACCACTTACCATTTTTGTAGGGCTCCTCTAAACTCTCTCCGATATGTCAGTATCCTTCTGGAGATGGGATCTAGAGCACTGTACACAATACTGTAGGAAAGATTTGACCAGAGATCTATGGCAGGGGGTCTGCTGGCCCTGAATAAAAGTAAGACCGTTGATCCCTGGACATTTACAGATAGGGTTCAAAATGTGAAAAGAAAACGTGATGGTTCTCCTGTGCTCAGTGGTTTGTTGGCTGGATATTCGTGCGTTTGAACAATAACTTACTTGGAACAGTGCTTCTTTAGCTGCTGATTAACCGCAGCACCTTTTTTGGGACTGATGTAGAATTATGCTAGTTTCAGCTTATCACAAGCTGCTTCCCCCACTCCAAAGGGATCCTGAGTGCCCTTTAGACCATTATTATGTCTCGACAGAGAGTGGATGCACCCTAATTACATGACGGAAGATAACAGGCTATCTTTGAGTTTTATCTCAGCATTTAACATGGCCAGATTGAATTGGTTGATAACATATTTTTCTGCCTCTTATGTTTTAGGTCTGCTAATTAGTTATTTTCCCCTGGTAATTCATTAAATACTTTTTATGGTTTAATGTGTACAATATATGTTGACGTGCACTCATCCTTTTTGATAACATTTAGTGATATGTTCCATTCTCCTATTTTTAACAAATCATTTAAATGTTGCCGATAAATTTTGCCGTCTGACCAAAGGTTAAAAAATAAGTATAAATACATTTATAATGTAAATACTTTAAAATCTAGGTTATAATACGCACCTGTGCATAATCTTGCGTTTTTAGGAAAAGTGTATGTGTATATTGTGCACCCAAATATACTCCCACCCACATATAAAGACATTTATACATATACACCCTTATACCCCAAACTCACTTCACATCTACATTTAGGCCCCTTTCCTGCTCACCTACCTTTTGTAGGCTCAGGAGGAGGCTTTTCCCTGGTGGTCCAGCAGCTGGCTGTCTGGTCTCCTGCTCCATCGCAGTCCTCACACACTGCCTGCACATGAGTGGTGTCTCAGGCTCTCAGGTCATATCATGTTGCTCAGACACGGTCAGCATGCTAGGACAGAAGGAACTCTGATAGAGAGGGCTTTGCTGGTATTGGAGACCAGATGGAGGCAACATTGTAACAGTGGTTTAAACCAGTGCTTCCCAAATTGAGTGATAGGAATGATCCGGGGGGGGGGGCGATGGTAGCCTCGGGGGCAATTGAGGGGCATTGACTAAAAATAAGGGGGCGGTGGAAGCATAAAGAAAGAAGAGAAGAACATTTTGAACAACTGTTGATACATGTTGCGTAACATAGCGTTAAAGTGCAACATATAGCTAAAAACTAGTGCTTCCTAAAGTGGCCGATACACCCACCTGTGAAAAGGGGTTGGTAAGGCAAATAAGTTTGGGAACTGGTTTAAACATTTTTCTTCAATTTAAAGTACTTGTGTATAATATGCACCCCTTTTTCGAGATTCTTAGAAAGGAGGTAAATTGTGCTTCTTATGTCTGGGGCTTTATAGTATAAGCATCAAAGCACTTAATTGTTAATGGACGTGGCTGTTTAAACATAGCTGTTTAAGACATAACTATCCTTTTAATGAATAATTGTTCATATTTTTATATGTATATATTCTAATTTCCTATTAATTAAACATGACTGTCTCCTTTGGTTTTCAGAAGCATCTAAAAACACCTGACATTGTTATCGGAGCAGATACAATTGTGGTATGGTTCAAGTAACATTATTCCGATGAAATTAAGAATGCAGCGTTTTTCTTATTCGGGCCTTTTTTTTTATAATTGTAAGCGTTTTTAAACTGACCTTTTTCTGTTAAATTGCAACCTTATCATTTTTTCACGGCAGGTGCACTTAAATAAACATATATGTTGGGCTGTAAGCATTTGACCCTACAGCTGCAGTTTGCACACCTGCTCTCGGTATTCATGGCCAGACTTCCAGGGTCACACTGCCCTGAACTGCATTATATTGTACTTATGTGGTGTTTGCGTATTAGAATGCCATAGATGTGAAGGTAGATAAAGTTCAAGGCTTCTGCAAAATATATATCTTTAAATAGTCTTCCAATTCCATCCATCAATTCTTATTAGGTAACCTACTGTTCATCTAATACACTTGGTAGATTTGAGAAATACTCTTATTGTAGCATAGACTAAGGGTGTAGGTCAACTTATAATGTAAATAATGAGTTTCCAGCTGTTTTGGTTAAATGTGTTTTACCTATGAAAAGAATGTGTGGATCAGTGCTGTTCTACTGCGGCAACTATCTTGACTAGTCCTTCAGGGGTCATACAGCTGCTTATAAGTAATGCATGGTTAGGTTTTTTTAAGAGTTAGATTATTTCAGAAGTAGAAACTGTTGGTTATCATAACCATTGTCTATAACGGAAGTTTTATTTTTTTAATAACATTCTTTTTTTGTTATTTTTTAAATGTCATGTGCTTCTTGAAATCTTTGTGCAGACTTTGGAAAATACAATTCTTGAAAAGCCAGTGGATAAACAAGATGCATATAATATGCTATCAAGGTTAGCCTCTCTTTTTTTGTATTTCCTTAAACATTTTATCTGCAGACCTGGAGGATTTTATTTTCGGATTCTATTGCTTGGAGAAGGTGTAACATCTTAAGAAATCCCATGTAGATAATGACTTCTTTAGTCAAAGAACATTGTTGCCTACTCTATTGTTTACCTGAAGGCAGTGCACTTGTTTGGTAGATTTCTTTATTATTGTTTTTGGCTACAGAAGTATTCTGTTGCTCAGTGGTGCACCCATGTTGCCCCTTTTATATAGGAAGACGGCATCATATTTTGGGCTCTCCTACAGTTTTCAACATATTTGTGTTTTCCATGGTTTATAGGAAAAAAGCACAATGTTTGACTAAATCAAAATGTATTTTTTTTCTTTCTAATTTCAGGCTGAGTGGCAAAGAGCACAGTGTCTTTACAGGAGTTGTAATTGTCCACTGCCAAAGTCATGGAGGTATGCTTTTAGAATGACTGTGATTTATTTTAAAACAAATTGTTGTGTACTGTTTTATTTAATAAATGCTATTGTTTTTAGAAAAGCATTCATGCATATGATAGGGGTTATCCTACGCTTGCACACATTATACATTCAGATATCCATTCTTCACATTCTTTGGCCAAGCACATCTCCCTGCACATGGTATTTTTACTACCGGTCAGCTCCGGCGCGGTCTCCGTGAACGCAGTACACATGCCCCGCAAGCATCCCCGTTGATTTCAGTGGGATATTTTTTTTTTTTTGCACAGCTGCATGGTAATTTTTTTTTGCGCAGCTGCATGGTAAAGTTTGACGTGTATGGATGTTCTGCTCACCAAATTGATAAAACTGTGTAGGTCAAGTGTGATACATTGTTTTTCCTTGTTTTTTTTGTCTGTATCTTTTAATGCACATACCTTTGCCACAGGTAATGAGCTGGAGACCAATATTATTGATTTTTATGAAGAAACCAAAGTAAAGTTTGCCAATTTGTCAGAAGAGCTCCTGTGGGAATATGTTCACAGCGGAGAGCCAATGTAAGCCCTTAATCCATCCCCGGAATTTTGAAGTTCACAGCTTGAGTCTTACACTTCTATATTAAAAATAAAATAACTGTACTTCTCAAGGAAACTATTACTGTTGATTAGGTTTTGCTTTTCACAGTAGCGACACACTGAATGCAAGACAGGTTTCCATATTGATTTGTCTCTGCTTTAATTGTCCCCATATCATTTTTGATTTATTAAAGGGACACTCCAGCCATCATATGTACTTTAATGCATACAATAGTTGTGTCCCATTAAAAGGCACATTTTAGGATATTATTTATTAAGACCGGCTATGGTGCAGAGTTGTAAAAATAGATTTTCTCGTAGCAAGTAATGCAATGGTCGGATTTGTAGGACATTCTGTTGATAAAAAAAAATCTCTCAACCCTTCCCAACCAAAAGTGTAAAAAAACAGGGAAAAAAAGTCTATAGGGTAAAAAGGGTAGTAATAGTCCTATAGCATTCTTTTTATGTTTGCACTTAATATGCTGTTTTTTTTATTTAAGCATACTATTTTTGTTTGTTTTGTTTTTGTGGGGTCCTGCAGGGATAAAGCAGGTGGATATGGCATCCAGTCTCTCGGAGGAATGTTGGTGGAATGCGTACATGGAGACTTCCTAAATGTGGTCGGGTTCCCTCTGAATCACTTTTGCAAAACATTAGCTGAGATCTACTATCCACCGTGTAAAAACACCATTCACAGAGTGAAGCATGACTCTATACCTTATGTGGAGACCTTCGAGAACCTAAGTGATGTGGAGAGTGGTTGTTCGAGTCAGGCAGAAATTCCAAAGACAAAAAGAACTGAAAGGAAATGCAAACATGACACAAAGGGTTTGGATAAACCATCAAAAGATACGGTGGCCCTGGAGACTGGAATTGTAGAACTAGCCAAAGACTGTAAACTGCCATCAAACATTGTTGAGCTTTTGGATGGATTTAAAGCATCTAAGGTATGTCTACTGTAAATCAGCTTTGTGAAGAATTATCACTCAGTTGGCTAATCTTTCTTATTAATATATGTGTGTGTGTGAATGCTATATTCATAATTACAGGGGTAGGAACACTACTTTTCAAAAGTTTGGGGTAACTTAGAAAGGTCCTTGTTTTTGAAAAGCAAATTTTGTCCATTAAAACAACATCAAATTGATCAGAAATAGAGTGTTGACTGTATTAATGCTGTAAATGATTTTTTATGGAATATCTTCATAGGTGTATAGGTTTATCAGCAACCATCACTCCTGGCACGTTGTGTTAACCCAAGTTTATGTTTAAAAAGGCTAATTGATCAATAGAAAATGCTTTAGCAATTATGTTAGAATTTCTAAAACTAGATATCTTTGTAAATGTATATGAAAAATATTTAACATTGGAAGTATAGATGCAAAGAGATATCAGAAAAAAATATTCGTAAGGAGAATGTTTTTGTCTGTCCATCAAACATTATTTATAAGAAAATTTATATAGGTTTCATGCACCTGTTTTCATTTTTTTTATCTGTGTAATTGTTTTGAATAACACTTCTTTGTTTTTTTTTTGTTTTTGTTGTTTAACCCATTCTTTCACCCAAAACAAATTTTATTTATGTGTACTAGCTTTTATATGTAGAAGAGTCTCATTGAAAACTGGATGCTTAACATGCAGTGAGAATATATATGAACCCTTGGTTAGGCTCTCTTTCCTCTGTATCTTTGGGAAAAAAATGAAATCAAGCTTTATTTATTTCATTTTTATATGTTAAGCTAAATAATACAAAACAAAACATGGATTCAGTCTATACCCAGTGAATACCATTAAACCCCCCCCCCCACCTATCTGAGGCATAAATATCCAGGACTCCGTCACACTATATGGCCATATATCGCTTAGCCTGCCACTATGTCAAAAGTGCCCCAAGTTTGGCAAGTTCTATCTAATTTTCCATGGCTATATTGCTTACCAAGGAGCTGAATCAGTGGGACTGCTTTGTTTTTAACCCATTTTAACTCTTAAAGCCTTTGGAAGTAATAATCTTCACTGCGATGTGACACAAACTTCTCTGGAGGGCTTCAGTCCCCTTATGCAGAACTGCGATGCCTATCTTAAAACAAACTGTATTACAGGCTGAAAAATCAATGCTTTTTGACTCGACGTGTTTGACTTTTCTTTATAGGCATTGTTTGCAGCATCTAAACTGAAGGTCTTTGATAAGTTGAAAGATAACGGCCCCTTGAAGGCTGTGGAAATTGCAGATTTGATTAATGCTTCTGTGCGTGGGACCGAAAGGCTTCTTGATGCTTGTGTTGCCCTTGGCCTGCTGGAGAAAACCCATCAAGGTGAATGTTATTGGTAATTTATTTGTGTTCATTGTTACAGGTTTGAAGGCTTCGATATAAGAGCAAGGGATTTGTCAGGCTATCTAGACAATGCTTCTGGAAACGGATTTTTCACAAGTTAAGCTCTGGTGTCTAAGTGCATATACTACTTTAGTAATAGGACAAAACTGTATCTATAAATTGGCTAAATTGTGGCAAAATGCATAGATTTGATGGGGGGTGATTTATAAAGGTACTGCAAGCACATGATGGGTGTTTGTGGTTGTTACTTTCTTTTTTTTTTTGTACGTATTTCTGTTGCAGATGCGATACCACCGCATCGTATATGCCTGTTTTATTTTTGTGCAAAAAAACATGAGGTGAACCTCTTTATGGCACAAATATGTCTCCTTTTCTCAAGGTTTCACTTTGGCATTACTGTAGCTGCAGTTCGGTGTGTGTGTGTTTTTTTTTTTTTTTACAGTTTCATTTTTATGATTCCTTAGGAAATCACCCCAATATCTGTATCTAAGGCTTTCTTATATATAGCAAAGGTGTACGTTTTTTTTTATTGTGTATGTTTTCTGCATAATGCATCTCTTGTGTTTTAGTTGGGTCATGTCACGTGTACCCATTCTTTTTATTTTTTTTAGAACTAGATCAACCAAGGTTCAAATGCTGTGTTTAAAATGTTTTAACGTGCGATATAGCACTACCGAATATGATGGCGCTATATAAAACAATAATACCAGCACGCCCTGGTGGTTGGTTTAAGAACTGAACCAAACAGTGCCATGTTAGAGCTAACATAAATAAGAGCTAGGGTTTTTAGTTAAGTTTCTACTCCCTAACTTCACAATTCTTTCAGGAGGTCCACTCACAGCTGCTGGTGATAGCCAATTAGAATGATTTTAAGAGTTGAAGCTGCAACTCTCTGGCAAACTACTGTTTGAGACTGTACAAAAAATATAATATACCGGAACAGTCACCCTGACCACTCTGTTTTAAAATTATCTAGATTTAGAATAATCCCTAATATTCATTCTCTATGGATAATTTTTTCAGTTTGTTGGGGAAAACAATATATAATCACGTAAAGGTATAGCTGGCGTCATGGTATATGTATAATATGGGTCACAAATATGTTACATATTGTTTTTTGTTGTTTTAATATGCTAATAGGTTTTAGCACCATGAACTGTAAAACATAATATGACGTAACTCATCATTAACCGATGAGGAAATATACATAATAACTGCAGTGAATCTCCAAGTTATAGTGTTATTGTCATCAGATTACATGAGTCAAAGAAGTAGTAGTCCATAATATAGCATAACATGCTTGTGTCTAAATGGTAAATAACGAAGACTAGAACTTGCTGCTTTATTAACCTGTACAATGTTTTGTTTTTAGTTTACAGGAACACACAGCAAGCCAATATATATCTGGCATCAGACGGAGAATTTTCAGTCCATGACTACATAATCCATTCAAATGACAAATTATGGCCATTGTTCTCAAACCTGGAAATTGCAGTCAAAGAGGGCATCAGTCAGTGCCAAAAGTGCAAAAACTCAGAGACTTCATCCAGTGTGAGATCTTTGTTTTCCCCGCAAATAAAACTTTCTGATGAAAACAGATTTTAATCATAAGCTAAGACATTTAACTTAATTCAAGTTATATTAGAAGTTATTTTGTGGAAAAACTATTTATATGTTCTTTACCTGATTATAAAACTTACTTTTCCTCGAATGTATTAATCATAGTGTTAAGGGGAGGGCTGGGGCCTTCAGGCCTGGGAGGCAATTAAAGCCAAGTGGCCCAATTGGCCACTTGCCCCCCCAACATACACACTAGCACACAAATATACACACTCACAACACCCATACTCATGCTTACTCATACTTGCACTAGCATACACTTACATATACTCACTAACAAACACATCCCTCTCACACCTACATACATTCTAACACATACACTTATATATATACCGGTACCTTCGCATTCTAGCATACATACATACATACATACATACATACATACATTCACACATACTCCCTATTGCTAACTCACTCGCTCCCTCTTACCTCCACCTTACCAATCTGCCAGCTTTATCTCTGGATACTCACACACTGTGCAAGCAGCCACCCTTTCGCTGCGGGATCATGTAACCTAGCGTTATGCGACCCCACTGTGTTCCTGCCTCTGCATATTTTTGTCTTTCCAAATCCATGAGTACGCAGAGGAACATTAATTTGGGTCAATATAACTACCAAATCTAAATAATATATTGGTTATTTTAACTTGAGGCTTAGAAAATGAAAAGTGAAAAAGACAGAGTACAATTGTGGTAATTGCACAGTTTAAAATAATGATATTAAAAACCATTTTTACTCTATTTTAGAACTTTATGAATGCTGACTGATATATTCACTAGCACCTTATAACAACCTTGTTTATCAAGAAACTCTTCAGACTTATACCTGATAAATGGCTGGCCTCATGATGGTATTTTCGAATGCTGGGGTTCAAATATGGTTTTGCTAAAAAGTTGTGTTTCATTTATTTAGGATGGCTCCTCCTTTCATTCAGAAGTAAAGAAACCATTTATGACTGCAATGCATGGTATGCTTAAAATAACAGCACACGATCTTGCAACTGCATTTGACCTTTCCAGTTATGGCTCGGCCTGTGATCTAGGAGGTATGTATTCTAAGGTTTCATATTTTAGCACACCAGTTATTGGTGGGAGTGGGGTCCTGACATGCCCCAGTGCCCGCACATTTCCCCCGTAAATGGCGCTGTGCCCCGCAACTGACATCAGCAAATAGTCCTGGCCACATCTCGCAAGGGGGGCTCCAGGTAGACGGAGTCTAAAAGTTCCCAAGTTCCTTCCTGATGGAGACACCTTCCCATGTTAGCCTTTCAAAATGGATAGTATAGCGTGGGAGTTAAAAACTACAGCTGTTCTCTGGACTCTCCCTTTAGCAAATAAACTCATCTGTTTACTGTTCAAGTAAAAGTTGGTGCTCATCTTGGTGGATGTTGTTTTAAATCAAGTGTTATCTAAAATGCATCCATTGTCATTTTTTCATCTAGAAAGCTTGGATAATAGGTGAGGTCTTGGGACCGACTTTCAGAACCTATGGCTTATTATGCATTGTCAGAAATGGAATCCTTCCTCTCTTCATAGTCCTGCTTAATTTAATAGTAATTTAATAGTATCCCTTTGCTTTACTTATCGTTATTATTCAAATAACACATTCAGTTATCCTCAATTCTTCTTTCGTATATAGGTTGCAGTGGCACGCTAGCTTATGAATTGGTTCGTCTGTACCCAGATATGAGAGTTAATGTCTTTGACCTACCTGAAGTTATTCAGCATACTCCATGCTTTCAGACTGAAAATTTGGACTCATCGCGTCTGACATTCACGTCAGGTAATTATTATTTACATTTTTACAACTCTTCCCCGTTTGTGTTTCTTCTTGTGTATTTTGAAATGCAGAACTCTTGATAATGATAATAGGGAACTATTTTCGTATTTTTTCTCTATTATAAGACGACACCCAAAATTCCAATATTAATTTAGGGGAAAAAAAGAAAAAGCCTGAATATAAGACTACCCTATAGGTAAAAAGCTTTTACTAGTAAATATTAAGTTGCATGTAAACTATTTTTTCATATTTAATAAAAACTATGATTGAAAAAAAATATTTTCTTGTTTTTATTTCCTTTTGTTTGCCAACATGCACTCCAGTTATGCACATCTGCCCCCCAGGCTTGCCAACCTTTCCCCAGATATGCATTATACCCCCTATATGCCACTCCTCCCCCCCCAGACTTACTAATGCATCCCATGACTTGTCCCCTGTGCTTCAGACTCCCTGGTGTCTAGCGGGGCAGACGGTGGACGTCTGTGCAATGCACATAAACAACCTCCCCTTCTACCGGCCCTTCCGCTGGGGCTTCTATGATGGAGCACCGGAAGGTCATGTCGCGCTGGCGCTCCCTCATAGAAGCAGAGAGGAGGATCCAGGTTCCCTGCAGCACTGCGGGGGATCTGGATCCTAATCTTATAGTAAGACCTCTATTTGAAGTTTGATTATAAGACGACCTCTAATACAGTGATTTACAATTCTTTTTAGTTGTGACGTTAAAGGATATTTTGCATGTAATAGGGAAACTATTGTTTTTTTTTAATAATTTTAATTTGTGTGAGATGGTATATGTTAAGATTGATTTGTGTCTGAATTGTTAGGTGTCAAACTAAAAGACGTGTGTAAGTATTCATGTGGGTATATGTATTAATTGTTGGGTTTTTTAAAAAAATCTTTGTTTTCATTAACAGGGAACTTTTTTGAAGACAATCTTCCCAAAGCAGATTTATACATTCTTTCCAGGGTTATACATCATTTATCAGATGAAAAATTGAACTGCCTTCTGGGGAAAATATCAAAAAATTGTAGTCCAGGTAAAAAAAACCTCCAAAAACAAATGATGTGCGTGTATATTTGCGTGTGTGTGTGTGTATACGGCCAAAAGTATGAGGACACCTTACAATCACACCAATATGACCTTGGGCAACCCATTCGAAAACCATGGGCGTTATTATGAATTTTGCCCCATCTTTACATCTGCAAAAGTTTTCACTTTTCTAAGGGTTTCTGTGTACCATTTGTGCCTATTCAGACAAAAAGAGCATTTGTGAGGTCAGGACAAGAAGGCTTGGATCACAATTGGCATTCCAGTGCATCCAAAAGGGTTAAGCTCAGGCCACTTCAGTTCTTCCACACCATGCTTGTCAAACCACAGTCATGCTCGAACAGGACAAGACCTTTTCCGAACTGGTGCCACTAACTTAGAAGCATGTAATTGTGTAAGATGCATTTGTATGCTGTAGCATTAACATTACCCTTCACTAAGGAGCCTAGCCCAAACCGCCCCAGACCCTTATGCCTCCTTCACCAAACTTTATAGTAGGTACTATGCATTCTGGTAGGTAGTATTCTCCTGGCGTCCATCAAATCCAGATTCATCCATCAGACTTTAAGATAGCAGCATGAATCTTAATTCTTCACTTCAGAGAACTAGTGGTGGTGGCTTTACACCACTGCAGCCGACGGCTACTATTGTGCTTAGTGATCTTTGGCTTGTGTGCAGCTGCTCAGACATGGAAATCAATTTCATGAAGCTCATCATGTGAAACCCAGGTGCGGGGAAGATCAAACTTGCTTAAAGTGGTACATGCCTCCAGAGCTCTGAAGTTGTAACTCTTTGGGGAGTAGTCACAAGCACAAAGATAATAGGTGTGCAAGTCAAAGTATTCAGGGATGCCAGTGATCAGGATACATGGTAGCCAAGCCAGTAGCAGGATGCCAGGGATCAAGATGAATGCAGGGAAACTGGAAACATCAGATAACAACTTCCCTCTCTGGAGCACTGGCATGGAGAGGCGTGGGTGGACCCACAAGGTGGCAAGCTACAGACTTGACACCAGAAGTGGTTATCAAATGCTTTCTAGCACAAATTAAGTAATTGCCATACAATACTCATTAAATAAACAAACCCTTTTATGCAATGGTCCTTTTTTTCTATCATGTTGTGAGTTGGAAATTTATACCCATGATAAAATGTCATTTATTGTTAAAAGTATTACATAGGCTTGGAAGCATCATATGATTCCTTTTTCAAGTTCTGGCTGGTAGGTGTGCAACCATTGTCTCTTCCCAGAGTACTGCATACTCTTGGTCACAAATGTTTTACTTTTATTTTTTATAATAGTATGAGGGTCTCTTAGACTTTGTAACTAAGGCAACTTTATTTTTATGGTCATGGGGTTCTGACAATACTAGAGGAGTTTACCAGCTGAAATTTCAGATGTGAATTAGTCATGAGAAATAAAAGATCATTGTTTTGTGCCATGTATGCTAATCAAGTAACTACCTTCTGTTTTCATCATTGCAGGCCAAGGGGGCTTACTCATAGCTGAAATTGTTCTCGATGAAGAGAAAAAACAGCCAAGAGCATTATTACAGTCTCTTAGTATGAGCGAGGGAATGCAGAGAAGTGGATCAGAATATAGGCAACTCCTTGAAAAGCATGGGTTTAACAATGTGCAACTCAAGATTACTGGCAACTTACTAGATGTGATACTCGCTGTAAAAAGATAATGTTAGTCTGTGGATGGGGGAAAGAGTTGTTAATAGTTACCAGAAACCAATATTTCCTTTGCTATAAACAGATTTGTTACAGCATGATAGTTTGTTGTAAATTAAATCTGTTTCCATTAAATAAGTGTTTTTTTTTATCTAAAACTTTCTATGTACAATTATTTGTACACTTTTATAGTAACTGTATGAACATTTTATAAGAGACACGTCTTCAAAGGACTTTAAAAAGTTGCTGTTTGCACTTAAAGAGATAAATTCAGTATTGGCCTGTGCCAAGGGGAGAAAGTAAAGAAGGACAAAAGAATGGAAAAAGAGTGTCAGCTCTGACAACACCGGGGACGTGTTCCTAATGCCTCAATGAGTCGTGAAAATCAACAGGGGGAAAAAAAGCAAAAATGTTATATTCATACACACAGTGAAACATAAATATCATATGAAATAGTCCATAAAATGTAAAATCAATTAGTTGCCAAGTAGTCTGAAAATGCTGTAAACCTGAGACGTTTCAGATGCATCTCATAAAATGACATAGACAGCCCTGGAAGAGGTTTACATTTTAAGACATGGCACACAAGGACACGATGTCCATATTGAGATAAGTGTATTTTTAATTGCATTCAATGTTTGTTTTATAAAAATAAAAAAAGAAAGAGAGATAATGACTGTGTGTTACATTAGACTGTCAAACATACCAATCATTGGTCAGACCAATTTAGAAATGGAACACTACAGTAACTTCTCTGTAGCACGTATAAAACACATGCAATGCAAGCAAGGCATTAAAAAGATGTACCTTTTATATGTAGAGTTCACAAATGTTTATTGTGGATTTTCATGGCTATTATTTTTAATAAAATGACTTAACTTTATAAAAAGCTGCTACTGAAAGCAGGTCGCATGCTAAGGTGCACTTCCTACTCGTGAGCTGTAGAAAGTAAATGGGAACATGTGTATGCTATTAAACACAGCCTTGACTTCATTGTATGCTTTCAATATGGCTCCTGCTTTCAACAGACAGGCAGGGGAAGAGAAAAAAGAAACAAAGGTCTCTTTTGCTAACACCAATAGTAAAAAAAAAAAAAAACAATTGTAAATCATGCAGTAAAATGCATTGGAGCTTATGCAAAATGGACTTTTTTTTTTTTTTTTTTTTAAAAAAAGGGGTCAGACTGTCCTTTGACAAAAGAAACTCTTTTTGGTTTTAATGACAACACCCTATCTGTGTAGAAATTCTATACAATTATATTATATTAACAAGGATTTATCAACAATGTTGGGAATTGTTTGTTTTTTCCTCCCAAACATTTTATGTATCCGATATATAGCACCTGTTGCAATACGCAAAAATCATAAACATAAGTTACAAAGTATTAGCATGTAAAAATATTATGAAAAGGATACGTTGTCGTGTGTCTTTTTCAGTTCTTTACACTGATGATCCTTATTAGTCTAGAAACTGATATGTAAACAATCAAACATAAAAGAAAGGCAACCTCCACTATGCTCTTGTCCCCTGCATTAAAACCTATGATTATAAGTCAACGTCCAGTCCCATCAAGGTCCGGTAAGTGTGAGGCTAAGGAGCCCCCAGCTCTTGTCTCGCCTGCAGAGTAGCTCATGAAAACGTGGCAGCCAACTTAGATGCTGCCCCTGGAAGTCGATATGCAGTTCTTTCTTGGGAAAGCGGATACTGCAGATTTGTTTGGTATAAAAAATGTGATAATTATCTTGCATAATGCTTGTGGCCAGGGCTGGACTGGGATTTAAAACCAGCCCTGGAAATAATTGTACACCAGCCCAATATGTTATGTATGCATGTATGTTTATATGTGTGCGTACATGGCTATGTATGTATAAGTGTATGGTGTTGGAGGGGCTGTGTGTGTGTGTATGTGTGTTTGTGTACGTTGTAACAGTTTATGTATGTTGTAACAGTGTGTGAATGCACGAATGTGTATAGTGTTAGTGTCTATGTTTATGGTGTTAAGAGTCGCTGTATATATGTGTTAGGGTAGAGTTGCTCCTGATCATCATCATATCCCCAACATCCTAATTCATTCCAATACCCAACCACAATCATCTTCCAACCACCATGTTTATATTCATCCTTACCATAATTTCCATCCCCTACCATTATCACTCAATTTTGCATCACAATCACCCCCTTCCATCTTCATGCTCCCTAACATAACTTCTCATCATCTATGTTACTCTTGTATGATTGTCACCTTGTATGTGAAAAGGAAACTTGCTAGAACAATTTGTAGGGTAAATATCTGTTTAGTCATTATACTGATGTGTCACAGACTTTGAACAGACAGTGGTAACATTGTGCTAGCTTTGGCTCTGCAGGAAACATTTGTCCGATATTTGTGACTTATGTTCTTTAATGACCTGGGCGATGAGGACACAGTGTGTGGGTACAAAATAGTCACTGTGTCAAATCATCCACATTCCTTGAAATTACATGGGTTTATAAAGTACTCCTAACTCCCAAAAGAACATGTTAACCAGTTTAGCTTTTAGTTGCATTTGGCATGTTTGGATGATATTTAATCACAAAATCAAACCTATGATGCAAATGTTCTCTGTACAGAATGGCATAATATCGAAAAGTGTGTTAACTTCTTGCAAAATACCACTAAAGCAAGCAGATCACGCAGAATACTGTCTACATTGGGGTCACACTGGATTTAGGCACTTGTGTATTCACATATAATATTTTGCAAAATCCTACAACTTATGCAAACATATCTTCTGTTTTCTCTCCAACCAAGGTTTTTATTCATGCTTGAAATGAATGATTAACTATCATACCAGACACACATCTAGCACTTAAATTTAGACCTGTGCATTCGTTTTCATGTGAACTTTATTTTAAATGAAAATTGCCTGTTTTGTGCGTTCATACAAATCAACGAAAACGTTGGTGATCTCTGATGAAACTGTCAAAAACTAACTTCAAAAGCTCAAAAAATTTGTCATGAATTGTCCATTCGTCGCTGCTTGTAGCTGCCACCATTACAAGCCATTTTGGCGCCATTACAAGCTGTTTGGTGCTCGTTGATGAGGTAAAGTGGGAGGGTCTCTGTACAGGAGGGTACATATCAATGACTAGGTAGAAGTAGCCAAAAATGTGGAGTGGTCTCATTGATGGTAATGGCTTGATGTGATTTATGGGTCAAACAACCTGTGGGAGTTTTTCCTTACTTTTTTTAATTTGTCTTTAACAGGACCAATGGTAACATAAGCCTCAGCTTACAGTGTCCAATCAGGCAAAATGATTCATTTAATGCAGCTATAACAGAAGTGTCCAAAAGCCAGGCGACTATTTGGTGGATGCAGCCTGCCAGATTTGCGACAGACACCCTTCTGATGCTTTGTCCCCTCCGTTCACAACTCCTGACATGTCTACAACTGTTTACAACGCCACCATCCAACCAACTGACCAAGTTCGCTGGCTTGGTGTTACACTTGACTCTTTGCTTCCTTCTTCACATCCAGTCCCTCACCAAATCCTGCCATCTTCACCTGAAAACTATCACCCATTCCTCACACAAGAAACTACCAAAATACTAATCCATTACCTTGTGCTATCCCTACATACTATACAACTCCCTACTAACTGGTCTCTCCCGCCTTTCACCTCTTCAATCCGTCCTCAACACTGCAGCTACACTAATCTTTCTCTGTCACCGTTCCTCATCTGCTGCTCCACTATGTCAATCGCTCCACTGGCTTCCCACAGCCTCCAGAATCAAATTCTAACTTCTGACTTACAGAGCCCTTTACATCTCTACACTCCTATCCAAATACACCATTATACACCCTCTTTGTTCCTCTCATGACCTGCATCTCTCTTCTACCACCATTACCTTCTCACTAGTGTCTTCTTTAACTGCACCCATTAGTAGGAGAGATAGGATCAGACAGCAACGTTGCTCTTTCAAGTTTATTCATTGGGAGAGTACAACCTAAAACCACAGACAAAACTGAGATTCCTAAATTGGAACATAAAATGGCTGCCAACCAGTAGCGTACCTAGCGGGGGGCGGGGGGGGCGGTCCGCACCGGGTGCCGCTCATCAGGGGGTGCCAACTTGCCGGCACCCGGCACCCCTCCAGAGACGGACAGTAATGTCCGCCGCTGGAGGAGCAGGCTCGCAAGGGAGCGGTATCGGAGGTCTTTAACAGACCTCCGGCTCCCTTGAGTGATTTTAAGCCGGTTCCCTTGAACCGGCTTAAAATCACTCAAGGGAGCCGGAGGTCTGTTAAAGACCTCCGATACCGCTCCCTCGCGATCCGCGCAGCAACTGCTGCTGAAGCAACACTGAAGCCGCGCCCACCTTCGTCCGTGCCCTCTGAACCGGAAGAAGACAGAAGAAGAGGAGCGAAGAGGAAGAAAAGGAGCTGACTGCTGCAAGAAGAAAAGAGGAAAGGTAGGAAATCATTCAGTGAGAGTGAGAGTGGATTGCTATGTGTGGATTGCTATGTGTGGATTGGTATGTGTGGAATCTGTGGATTGGTATGTGTGGAATCTGTGGATTGGTATGTGTGGAATCTGTGGATTGGTAAATGTGGAATCTGTGGATTGGTAAATGTGGATTGGTATGTGTGGAATCTGTGGGCTGGTATGTGTGGATTGGTAAATGTGGATTGGTATGTGTGGAATCTGGACTGGTATGTGTGGATTGGTAAATGTGGATTGGTATGTGTGGAATCTGTGGGCTGGTATGTGTGGATTGGTAAATGTGGATTGGTATGTGTGGAATCTGGACTGGTATGTGTGGATTGGTAAATGTGGATTGGTATGTGTGGAATCTGTGGGCTGGTATGTGTGGATTGGTAAGTGTGGAATCTGTGGATTGGTATGTGTGGATTGGTATGTGTGGATTGGTATGTGTGGAATCTGTGGATTGGTATGTGTGGACTGGTATGTGTGGATTGGTAAATGTGGATTTGTATGTGTGGAATCTGTGGATTGGTATGTGTGGAATCTGTGGACTGGTATGTGTGGAATCTGTGGACTGGTATGTGTGGATTGGTAAATGTGGATTGGTATGTGTGGAATCTGTGGACTGGTATGTGTGGAATCTGTGGACTGGTATGTGTGGAATCTGTGGATTGGTAAGTGTGGATTGGTATATGTGGAATCTGTGGATTGGTATGTGTGGATTGGTAAATGTGGATTGGTATGGGTGGAATCTGTGGAATGGTAAGTGTGGATTGGTAAATGTGTGAGAGTGATGGGTCTTATGCTGTACCATTTCCAATGTCTTTTTCATTATATAATTATGCTCTAAAGTACATCATAACTCCCATCACTCTATACTGTTCCATACAGTTCCATACAGCTGGGAGGCCTTGCACCCCCACCGCAGGACTCCTGAAAGGTAAGTGAACTTCAAAGGGGGGAGAGGGTAGATAGTTAGGAGGGGGTAGATAGGGAGAAGGGAGTGAGACGGGGGGATAGGGGGTAGATAGGGAGAAGGGAGTGAGAAGGGGTAGATAGGGCAGAAGGGGGTGAGAATGGGTAGGTAAGGAGAAAGGAGGGTAGCAAGAATTTTGAAATAAAGAGTCAGAATAAGAGAGAGAAAATGAATGGATTAATGTGTGGATGAATTGTGTGAATGAGTGAGAGAATTAATGAATTTGTGAGAATGCATCAATGAATATGTGTAAATAATTTGTGTGAATGAAAGTGAATTAGTGAGTGACTGTAAAAGTGTTTGTGTTAATCATAGGTGTATAGTTGATTTGTCAAAAAGGCAAAGATGGTATAAGCAGGGTGTTTATGGGACAAAAATGGCACAGGCAGGGTGTTTATGGGACAAAGATAGCACAGGTAGTGTGTTCATGGGACAAAGATAGCGTACACTCTGCTGTTTGGGAACAATGCTGACTCATGCTGGGCTGTTTGGGGGCAAATATGGCACGTCCTATGTGTGTGTAATTTGGGTGCTGGTCAGGTTCTATGTGGGCAATGTGGATGCCGTTTTTTTTGGAGGGTTATTAAAGAAAGCACTATTATATGTTCAGTAAATGCTATTTATATGTGTTTATTTTACTTATAAGTTATTAATTTATTTTTTCAGATTTCTTGTTGTTTACAGTTGACATACAGTTTACAAATTGGTGCAATAAGTATTCTTGCCAACATAATTTTGTAGATGTCTTTACATTTGGGGGGGGTGCCACTTACAGGATCCGCCCCGGGTGCCAAATACTCTAGGTACGCCCCTGCTGCCAACCATAGCGAGAAGAAGAACATATTATTGAGTGTTTCTTAAAGGGAAACTACACTACACCAGCAAGACTTCTGAATTTTTTGCATGCCCCTTATGTGACGACATGTATCCATAAGACTTTGGAGACCATTCACAACATCCACATTTATATTGCGATTCCATTTTATGTATGATATAAACTTGGAAATGTTCTGATCTTTAGGAGGTTTCCAGGTTGTGAGGCTTCAAAAGTAGTTTAGTTAATAGGTAGGTGAGTACACAAGTGAAAACAAAGGTATACAATAAGGTTATTATTTACAGGACTTTCAGCATAAGCATTGACCGTCTATTACTTACACATTTAATGCTTAAAAAAAACTTGAAACTATGGTGGGAGTTCCCCTTTAAATTCCAGAGCTGAGTGGATTTCTTTTATTTTTGTAAGATGTTACGCATGATCTCCGGCGGGGGGCTGAGGCCTACTATGGACACTTTTTCCCTCATGAATGCACCTTTTTATTTGACCACGTGTGGTCGTTTTTTTTGATATTTTAAAATTCTGAGAAACAGTATCAAAAGGGATGTACATTTTGACATTTGTCCCTGAAAAACACCACAAAAAAATTATCTCTTTTTGGTAGGACGGATAAAGACTTCTTAGAACTTTTGAGGGGGCTCAAGAAGATATGGCATTCCTGCAAGCTTCTGGCAAGGAGGCAAGGAAGAGGAAGCAAGTATCTCTGGACAGCATCTCCTTCAGCGGATTTTGGGGTCTGGTTTTCCGCTGTGGCCTTCACTAAGCACTTCTGGAACACACCCCACCTTTTCACAACCATCCACAGGTTTAAATAAAACGAAAAGTGACTCCTTAATAGTAATAGTTTTTTTTTGTTAAATTCATTTATAAAGACACTGTTTCTAAGGCTTGTGAATAAACACGATTTTCATGCCTGGAACTATAGTTTAATGATCCCCATTTATCAGTTCCAAAGCTGCATAATACAGCATGAGACATGGTGGGTGTAAATACTCGTGCTTTATTTACATGCTCACTTTGCCAGTTCTGGACGTTTTGGACTCAATAGGGTTAGATAATGCCAAATCATGTGATGCGTGTCATGTCATAACGTGAACATTAGACAAAGGGGTGTTAACCCTGTAATACCAAATACATTTGCAGTGCTTCGGAGAACACCCACTTATCCAATGATTTAGAATTCTCGTGATAAAAGGGCGTACAGGTGAATCTGCCTTATTCGTTATTACGAGTTAATGCCTACACCAGCGGAGTAGCGGGAAAAAGCATCGCCCCTCGCTCAACCAATCCAGAGCCGGGAATCTGCCTGAGGGGCGGGGATTTAGCTGAGCGTATTGATGACGCAGTCGTTCTCCGTTTCATAGTCGCTCCGCTAGGTCGGAGCAGTGTAGGCAGAGAGTGCGGCAACATGGCGGAGCAAGCGATTTCATTTGCTAAAGATTTCTTAGCTGGCGGGGTGGCAGCCGCTATCTCGAAGACTGCCGTGGCTCCGATAGAGAGAGTGAAGTTGCTCCTGCAGGTGAGTTAGGGAGGGAGCGTATAGGGATACGCGGTGTTTTTCCTGTTATTTATTGACTTGTGAGGCGCCACCTTGTTCTACAGCGTTGCATTACAGAGTAATTATGAGGGTGGAGGTCTTCTAAATGTGGTGTGGCTACCATGGAAATCCAAGTGTTCGTTCGAAGTCATTTATAAATATGGCACTCTAGCTATATAAAGCAAACACATTGTTACACTTTACCCCCTTGTAGCAGTGAATCTTGTATTGATAGATGCCACACTTTAGGAGGGGAATACTCTTGGGGTATTATCCTTTCTCTTCATGGTTCCCTGGGAAAAAACACTGCCGATTATATTATGAGTTATTGGGTGCAAACTAATATAAAGTGACTTCAACAATGAGTAGATCTGTCCCCATGGTAGGGCGGCTAAATGGGTCTTCAAACACAGAATGCACCACAAAAGTGAATTGTGAAGCCTGTCAATGATTTTACTCCTGTCTGGCCCAGTACAATTTCTGTTTCCATCCCTAAAGGGGGGACTCCTGAAAACTTTTGTCTTCCTCCAAGTTACTCAACAATTACCATAAGTCATTTTATTTCCAGGTAGTAGTTGCCCTGAGCTTAAGGGCATTAGGCCAGTTTGCTTTTAAGTGAACTAGTCCTGTCTTCCCTTCCTGGTATGTATTGCATGCTGAGGTATGCCCTTGCATGAATTTTTTTTTTTTAATGTTCTTGTATGTTTTGTGAGCCCCCCCCCCCTGTCTGCTGTACACAGGCTTAATTAACGTACATGTTCTACATTCAAGGCAAGAATTCTCTTATGCCTGATACTATGGTTTCTTTTATGAGGATATTTCCTATAATTTGGTAATAGTTCTGGGCTTCGAGTCAGAGCTTATGTATCTTGTCTACTATGTCTGATTGTTAGGGGCTTCTTGGTTTTAAGAGTTAGGATTTCATTTTCCGTTCTGGCCTGTTTTCAGGTTTATACAAGCAATATAGGTAAGTGGAACTCGGCACAACTCCCTTCAAATAGGTTCCATAATCTTTGCCGTAGTGAATTTTTTTTTTTTTTTTTTTTTTTTTTTTTTATACTTGTACAACAGAAGAAAATGCATAGAAATAGACATGGCTAAGGTGTTTTGCACCAGGACCTTATTCGTAATATTTATTTTGCATAATAGATTACCATTGCAAAGTTTATGGAACTTTTTTGATTGGAGCTGTGCAGAGTGCCATTTACCTTTTTTGTTTCGTGTGTGTGTACTCGGTTGGGTCTGAGTCCTGCCCATGGCTCGTGCAGGAGTGGGAACCTTATTGGGTGTAGGTGTCCAGCTTTTGTGAGTTTCATGTTTGTAAATTTGCATGATTTCTTTCTCCCTCCTAGTGAAAGTTGATTAGTTCTAGTTATTTAAATGGCTATGGAAGGAAGAAACCTTTAAGATTGTCGCTTTTGAGGTTACTCTGCCTTAATCATAGCCAAATAGAAAGTATAATTAAAAAAATAAATGAACGTTTAACAAAGGTGTTTAACCTAAACTTCATTAGATATAGTTTACAATATTCTATGGGAGTATCTTTTATGCTTGGTTGTTTAAAAATTCATTGTCAAATCAGAGTATACAAGCTGATGATAATGTAACTATTTTATTAGTACATTCTACTTGCCAGTCTCGCATGTCATGAGCTTTTATCCGTTTTTTTTTTTTGTTTTGGACAGGTCCAGTACGCCAGCAAGCAGATAGCAGTAGACCAGCAGTACAAGGGCATTATTGATTGTGTTGTCCGGATTCCCAAAGAGCAAGGTTTTATCTCCTTTTGGCGGGGAAACCTTGCTAATGTCATCAGATATTTCCCCACACAGGCCCTCAATTTTGCGTTTAAAGATAAATACAAGGAGGTATTTCTTGGAGGAATTAATAAGCACACCCAATTTTGGAAGTATTTTGCTGGTAATTTGGCTGCTGGTGGGGCTGCAGGTGCCACTTCACTTTGCTTTGTCTATCCCTTGGATTTTGCCAGGACGCGCCTGGCAGCAGACGTAGGGAAGGCTACCACGGAAAGGGAGTTTACTGGCTTGGCAGACTGTCTAATCAAAATTACAAAGTCTGATGGTGTGCGTGGCTTATACCAAGGTTTTAATGTCTCTGTGCAAGGAATCATCATCTATAGAGCAGCTTACTTTGGGGTATATGACACTGCTAAAGGTATGTATAATATCCCTATATATTACTTCCAGTATTATGTATATGTATAATTGTGTGTGTTTTAAATATGTAAATGTCGCAGTGTTATGTGCAGAAGCGAGTAGTAGATGATGCTAAACTATTTTAATTTTAACGAACAGGGCGGTGTTTGATTTAAACAACGAAGTAGGTTTAGGGCATAGTACTTATCACAGACAAAGTATGTAGGTATAATAGAGGGATTTATTTTCTTACAGGGATGCTTCCTGATCCCAAAAACACACATATTGTAATAAGTTGGATGATTGCACAGACAGTGACAGCTGTGGCTGGAGTTATTTCTTATCCATTTGATACTGTGAGAAGGCGTATGATGATGCAGTCTGGCCGTAAGGGAGGTAAGTTCTACTTTCTGTGTCAAAGAAACCTCTGGTTTTAATAGTCTAGTAAAACTGAGGTCTGCATTGAACTTGTAGAGGGTTTACTTTTGTACTATTGTAAATCTTGTCAGTGTTTAAGTGTGGTGATGATATATATATATATATCTTCATGTGTAAGGAGTATAGACTAATCCTTGCTGTAAATGTCACAAAACGTCCTGCTTAATTGACATCTACGTTACAGGGTTGATAGGCTTTTCCTATATAAGCTAGTAACAAACAAACAAACACACAAAAAAAAAAAAAAACAGAACAGTCCTACTAAAAGGGGAGTTGGTTTCAACAGGTATACTATACGATGAGCTTTTGCCGCAAGAAAAGATTGGCTGGCTCTGCCCTTGTTGGAGAAACCAGGCAGTGCTGTCCTCTCTTAATGCATAGTAAATGGGGAGATTAAATCATGACTCTCCTACAGACTCTTGAATATACCCATTTGACAAGCTCTTCTGCATTGGAGCTAGATTTCAACTGTATGTTCATTCTTAAATTTCTTTAGCGGATATCATGTACAAAGGAACAATAGACTGCTGGAAGAAGATTGCTCGGGATGAAGGAGGAAAAGCCTTTTTTAAGGGAGCCTGGTCTAATGTCATTAGAGGAATGGGAGGGGCTTTTGTTTTAGTCTTGTATGATGAATTTAAGAAATTTATATAAATCTGTCTTGCTCTGGGGGTCTGCAAATTACCTGGTTTTGTATTAAACCATTTAGTTGAATTTTTCTCCCCTTCCCGAGGATCATGTCGCCCCAACTGCGCTGTAAAAAGTAATGCCTAAATGTAAAAACTATTTATATAATGTAACGTGTTGCCAATTGCTGCTTTGAGCCTTCTGTAAATCAATTAAAAACAAATTTGATTGCATGTTGTATGCTATTTCTTTTGCACACTGGTTTAGACATGTATACAGCGAGCAAAACTGATTTGGACAACCTTTAGTTATTCTCTTTATTGGTTTTTAGTTAGTGATTTCTGTCCGTTCATTTCAGATGAAATTAAGGGGTTTTTCCCGGAACGTAAATCTGGGGAGGCCCTTGATGCGTTCTGGACGAAAAAGGTTCCCCGCAAGAGTAAGGACTGTCAAAGGGGTGGTGGTGGTGGTGGTGGTGGTGGTGGTAGTAGTAGTAGTAGAGCTCTGGGCCTGTGCAGGCACACTGGCAGATGAAAGGTAAGTGAAGCCCCATAGAGCAGGACTGAATTTAAATTAAAAAAAAAAAAAAAAAAAAAAAGCAAGAAAGCACTATAGACTTAACTAGTTTTAATAATGCGTTCTGGGTATCCTAATTTGAGAATATTGTTTTCTTGTAAGTCAGTCTGCTCAACTAGTTCTGGCATGAGGTGTGTGAGTATGTGGGTGGGCATGAAAGCAACTACTGGGCCACTGAAGAGTAGCCTGGCCTGACAACTGCTTTATGATCCTAAAAAACATACCTGGTCAGTCACAGGGACTATAAAGATTGACTTCTGTCTAGGGGCGCTTCAAAACACGCGATCGTGAATCACTCGTAAAAAATAAAACAAAATAAAAAGGAAAAAAACAAATAGTGTGATACAATAAAAAAAAAAGTTCTGGAATTTTTGCACAATGCTTCAACAGTTGCACTCACAATGTACCGTATTTGCTCGATTATAAAACGAGGTTTTTTTCAGAGCAAATGCTCTGAAAAATACCCCTCGTCTTATAATCGGGGTCGTCTTCTAATCAGACCTCAAATAGAGGTCTGATTAGGAGACTAAGATCCAGATCCCCCGCACCGCTGCAGGGGACCTGGATCCTCCTGTCGTCGCCCCCCCCCCCCCCCACACACACACTTACCGGTGCTTCCGGAGGTGAAGTTGGCAGCGGGGGTTTGTATGCGTCCGTCGCAAATACCTTCCCCGACTGTCAGAGATCAGAGTTCAAGAGTTCCTGATCTCTGACAGCCGGGGAAGGTATTTGCGACGGACGCATACAAACCCCCGCTGCCAACTCCACCTCCTTCCGGCTGCCGCGGAATGAGACGTCAACCCGCTGCCCCGGCAATACAGCAGGAAATTGGAAGCACCGGTAAGTGTGTGTGTGTCATTTCTGGAATGCCTTACACCCCTATATGCCACTCTGGCACTTAGGGGGTTAAAAGGCATATTATGGGGCAGAGTGGCATATAGGGAGGTATAAGGCATTTCAGGAGGCAGAGTGGCGTTAAGGGGGCATTTAATAGTGCACTCTGCCTCCTGAAATGCCTTATACCTCCCTATATGCCACTCTGCCCCATAATATGCCTTTTAACCCCCTAAATGCCAGAGTGGCATATAGGGGTATAAGGAATTCCTGGAGGCAGAGTGCTCTATATAATGCCTTTTAACTCCCTTAATGCCACTCTGCCTCCTGGAATGCCTTATACCTCCCTATATGCCACTCTGCCCCATAATATGCATTTTAACCCCCTAAATGCCAGAATGGGATATAGGGGTATAAGGCATTTCTGGAGGCAGAGTGGCACATAGGGGGTCAAAAGGCATATCATGGGCCACAGTGCCATATTGGTGTGGCAAGCCTGGGGGCAGATGTGCGTAACTGGGGGACAGGTTGGAAAATACAAGAAATAAAAACAAAAAAAAAATATTTTTCTCAATCATAGCTTTTATTAAAAAAAATAGTTTACATGAATTAACATTTACTGGTAAAACTTTTTTCCTTTAGGGTCGTCTTATATTCAGGCTTTTTCTTTTTTTCCTAAGTTAATATTCAGATTTTGGGGGGTCGTCTTATAATCAGGGTCGTCTTATAATCGAGCAAATACGGTATATAAATCTTTAGCGCGTGTATCAACCAGGAACTCCATCCAGACACCACCAATTCAGGAAAACCTACCAGATGTGCTTGATATCTTCCATCTAAACGTGAGTGTATTACTTCACCGCGTAAATAGTGGTTTTAAAGATATTACCCTATTGGATCTTTCTTTTCTTCCATGCACGCGAGGTTAAGGAACCAGTAAACATACCAAATGGTGGTTGATACACGCGCTAAAGATTTATATAAATTGTGAGTGCAACTGTTGAAGCATTGTGCGAAAATTCCAGAACTTTTTTTATTGGATCACACTGTTTTTTCTTTTGTTTTATTTTTTATGAGTGATTCGCGATCGTGTGTTTTGAAGCGCCCCTAGACAGAAGTCAATCTTTATATTCCTTTCAACATTCCGTGGAGAGTGTTTTTAGGGTTGCTGCTATAAACCCGATCAAAGAAAAGGAAAATATTTTTTGTTCTTGCCTTTTGACACTTGGTTTCACCCTTTTCACGTTCAGTCACAGGGACTGTCACCATCTCAGAGGTGCTACTCTTACTGTGGTTAGCTTTGGTGGTACTAGTACCTGCTTGGAATCAAGGGCAGCTGCCAAAATGGGGCATGCTCTGGTAGGTCTAATGCAGCTGCTCTGCGTGGGTGCAAAGAATTGGCAATGGGACATGTGGCTGGCACTATTGCTGGGCATTTTGGTTTCGAACTCTCTCTCCACCGCTTAGCATGCCCTTTTTATCTTAAGGGCCAACTTGCCCTTGGTTCAGAGGGTGGCTGGCATGTTCTCCTGGGGTGTCTATGGTTTGCATGCTTGATTAGCCTACTAATCACCTTTGCAAGATCCACACAAGACTGATAAAGGGAGGGCACTACAACCCTGCTAAAGGTGGTGCAATAGGAAAGGTGGTAATGGGGAGCAAGAGCCTATAGCAGCTGCCTATAGCCCCCCCCATCATGAAGAAAGCACATCCAACAAAGTTTAAGTTGACCAAGTGCCTGTTGCCTTTATTCGGCTGCTGCTTTGACATGCCCCTTGAATGGAAAACCCCAAAGTGTTCTAGGGTAGGCTGGTGCAGTGGATGTTGGTGCTGATTCTGTCACCCTCAGCGAGAAGGCTGTGGCCTCACCATGCCCATTGCTCTGGCAGCTGTTGAGGGTTTGCTGTTATTGCCTTTAGTTTTCCTGGGAAGCAAAGCTGCAGTGTGTTGTGTGTCTAGCTCATAAAATAAATCCAGAACATTGTCTTAATCATAGATGGCCGTATTCTTTTCACCTGGGCTGACGGTGGTGTAAGGTCCTTCCTCAGTGTCTTCTGGGGCAAAAATAGACCTTCTACTATCTGACAGTGCCACTGCTTAATGCCACTGCTTGCTGCCCCTCTTTGCTGTAGAGTGTATGGCCAGTGCTTACAGTAGTGGTCACGTTAACCCAAAAGGCAGTTGTGGTTGCACTGGTAGTGGTGCTTTTATGCCGTGCTTCACCATTAATAGCGTGCATTCTATCTATGCCCTGGATCCTGACCTCTGAGTCCTTGGTTGTAATTGTGCTGTGTGTTCCCCTCACTGCTATTTCATACACCCCTGCCCACAGCTCTGCCTAACCTATGAACACTGCAATCGTTCCTTCTCACGGACATTTCCAATTTTTATATATATATACACTTGGCCATTTAAAATGGGAAAAATTCAAAATTAAACGGTATACTGCCTACTTACGCATTTCACAAAATCAAATGCCCGCTTTTGTCACCGATATTTAATATAATGCAATTAATAAAAGTTTTCCGCAAATGAGAGGCTTGGCTGGTAGCATAAATGGACAACGATCTTGAGCTAGTACTCAGTAGTACTAGTAACAGGTTTTAATTTTAAAACAAGGACAGTCATACTTTTTACGCAAGCCCAGTAGAATGCCTGTTATCACCGATATTTATCAATGGAGACTAAAAGATGAGATGATAGGCAATGCAAAAAACCTTATCCACAAACCTATGTGTTTCACTGGTACTAGCATAAATAGGCGACTGCCTCATTAACTAAACTTCCTCAGGAACAGGGGAAGAAAATGTCTGCTGCCTGAAATACATTATAGTAGTCACTACAGCTTCTCCAATTCACCCAACAGTACATTTTCTCCACTAAAATAAACTATTTAACTTGCTGTAAGGTGTGCAATGAGCATTAATGTCAGCCTCTGCTAGCCTAAATCTGTCACTGCCTCACGCTCAGCACACTTGCATAACTAATGCTTTCCCCTTGTAAATGCTGATTGGCCAGAGTGAAATAAAAGCAAGAAAAAAAAATCCCACAGATTGTTGGACCCATCAACCACAGCCTTAACCATCCATTTTTTTTTTATCTACTTCCACCACCTTGTCATTAATATGTACCCTGCTACATATAGTCCCTCCACACTTTTGCAATTCGATTTTGTTTTGCCAGAGATAGTCTTTGTTTCGAACGCACAAAACAGACAATTTTCGTTTAAAACAAATGCACGAGTCTAGTGAGCATGTTGAAAGCGATGAGTAGGTGAGTAGGCTGAGGTTGCGTTCTGTACTGTGTGGTGCTGTTGCATGTCTGCTGCTGATAACTTTGAGCTCTCTTCTGTTGAGAGCAAGCCCATGGAAGCTCTGATGAAGGTTTATTTTCTCTTTACGGTAGATGAGATAGATACCCTTATCTCCGCTTTGAGGTCTGCTATGCATCTGGAAGAAAGTAAAACTCAAAAGCGTGACCACTTCTTTTCTAAGCTTATTGCCTCTGTGAATCTGCTGCTCGAAAAATCTGGTCTGCCACATGGCCTGTAGGGACCGCACCGCATGTATTGTGCATGCTCGTACTAGCAAGACTCTTAAAGAGGTTGCCCTATTCTGGTCATCCTGCTGCAACTTGGGAGCGTGATACGTGATCCCATCCAGCATCTGTTCCTGCCCACCCCTAGTCCCCTGTTTCCCTTCTCTCTGCTGTGCTTCCCTGAACTACTGGAGCACTTAGGCCCTAAGGAGGTATCCTTGCATATAAAGGATGCATACTACTTACTAGGTACTTTAATGTGCATTCATCGTTAGGCTGTCCAGTGTGTTTGGCTGTGGCCTGTCTTGATCATCCATTTTCCATACTATAGTGGGTGCCTGAGAATTGCGTTTTTCTGTTTACATTTTCTACAGTGATGACAAGGATCACAAAAGGCAAGTGTACCTGGCATTTCGAGTATAGACTGTGCATATGATTGTGATCAGTTTGATGTACTGATGGAGATGTTTGCCCAATATCAAGGTGAACAAAAAAATCTTTGAGTAGGAGATGTTGCCAATTCTGTATCAAGTTAAATCTCATGCTGATTTGTGTTATGGTAATCAATAGCATAAAACTATAACAATGACAGAAATATTGTACTGTCTTTTTTTAATAGGATACCACCATTATAAATAAATCAGACATTTTGATTATTACAATAACACTTTAGTAATCGTACTCATGTTACATAGACTCCCTGTTTGATCCTTGTTCATAAATATTTAACAATTTACATAGAAACTATCTTGAACTTCAGTTATAGTTGAACAAACACATTCTTCATCTTTCACCGAGACCATATCAACAGCGGAAAATTTGTGTTCCTAAAAGTCAAACAATGCAATAATGTGAAACAAAATAATTAACCAAGCTAATGGCGTACAGTACATCTGTTATTGTATATGCCGATATGATACGTGACATAAAATCAAAAGGCATTTTTTTTCTTAACCTTAATTTAAATTTATTTTCATAATTATCAATAATAATTATTGATGGCCATTCAGGGTACTGTGGGGATGACTTTATGTGACTAAAATCTTGGCATGAAGATTTGAGTGATCATAGGGCCACTGGGCCAAAGTTCTTTGCAGTAAAAGAACGTGTATTTAGTCACAAATACTATATAATACTTGTCACTTCAAAAGCTTTTTATGTCCAGAGTACTCTTGTTACAACATTATAGTTACTATTGTATAGAAGAAACATGTGTAATGATCCTTTGCTGTTTATACTTTTGTATATTCACTTCTCGAATAAAAAATACTGCAACAGATAGTCAATGTAGGATGCAATGCATTTTCCAGTCATCTGGAAATATTTAACGGTATTTTTTGGAATGGGTAACCCTTTTTCTGCAGGATAAAGTTGAGAACTAAATGAAGCTGGGTATCCGTGGACATTTTTAAGAGGTTGCACCCCATTTAAGTGTTCCTCCTCATTCCTTCCCTACCTCAGTTTTACCTTTCCTTCACCCTTTCTAGTTTTATCTCAACCCCTATTCTTTTGTCACCCCAAACATACCTGTTTATCTCTTTGTTCATATTGACCAAAATCCTTTATTACATTTACTGGTTGTGGTACTGGAGGAAAGATTTTTCTCAATATTTTGAACCTTGAATTAAAAATAAACTGAAGTTATTATAGTAAGAATTCCATAATGTTTTTTCTAGTAGTGCCCAAAGGATAACTTTAAACAGGTTAGTGCTTCTAGCAGCCAAAACTATATTTGACACCAACTTGCTCGGTCCTGGAATTTTGCTTAACTGCGACAGGCATATTCTCACTGATAAATATAATTAGGGTATCCATAGACTCATCATGAAATTTTTGGACAATCGAGAATTCTGTTTTAAACAATGATCTGGGACTGGATCAAATGGGTTTGTCCTCTCAGGATTTTGCAGAAACAACCCACTCTTTCTTTGCCCAACACTAGATCTGGATTCCAAGAACCAATGAGCACAAAGATTGCTATTGCTCCCCTAGACTCTAACAAAGGGGGGGGTCAATCACGCACATACCAATACTCTCCGGGTAAAACACTGCTTCCCCAGGTCTCTTGGTCGCTCAGCTCTTTCACTGAACACAGCATTTAGGTATGATCAAGCAACCTATGGGCTACATCCACCCCCTAAAACTCCCTACTCTGGCCCTTAACCTGCCAGAAACGTCTTTCATCATGACAGGCAATGAGTGTGGAGGCTATACAGAGCTGCTTTTAGTAACTGGAGGCGATTGAGTCTTCTGATTGCACTCTATGCAAGCCATCAAGATGAAACACACAAACCTCTGCTGACAAGATATGATTCCAGGGCAGCCTTGTGGAGACCCTATCTACTGTGAAAATGAGGAACCAAAAGCAGGCACAGTAAAAGGTCTGGAAAATTACTATACGTCCTTGTGCGAGTGCTTTGGTAGTGCATTATCAGACATTTTGCCCTAAACTTTGAAATGCTGAGAACATGCAGGGGTAGTTTTTTTTTTTTTTTTTTTTGCTTGTTAAGCAAATCATTTATTTACCTGCAACACAACACTGTAGAAACTGATAGGACAGCAATGGTGCATACTGTGAGCACTATCAAGAGGTGATCGCGGGTAAATATTGGTGAATCTGGGGATCCTGCTGGAAAACATTGTAAGAATTAAATATCTGCAGTATGTTCTGGTATGACTTGATATTTCTAACAGACTTAATATGTATTACATGACAGAATATAGGCAATGCAGGGAAAAAAATGTAAGATATAATTGTCTGAGAATAATGCTACTTGCAAACCTTTATGGCATATACATGTTTTAAAGGTAATACTGAGTAGGAATGCCAAACAATTGCTCATTAGAGCCTCATTTTTAAATAATGAATGCAAGGGAAAGTTAAATATTTTTTTAGCACCCATACATTCTAGATATAATTTGACTCTTGTGTATCCAATTATAGTGTACTATGTTTATCACTCTTGGCCACCCATATTTGTCTGATTAGGCCAGACTCAGCTGTAAAAGATGGCTGTTAGGACACTTGGATGTATAGAGTGACATGGGCTTTAGACATAATTTACACATTCTTTGCCACCCATGCCAACGGACACAGAATTAGGATGAGGGAGAAGAACTGGATAGAGATAAAATATATTTTTATCCCCCCTTACCACCAATACACAATGAGCAGAGGATGCAGTGTCAGAGGTATAACTACTAGGGTTTATTTTATTACTGCTTGCTTTTTTCCCACCCTCACAAATTTCATCTCCTACAGCAGAATACCGTATATGCGAATTGAGAGCGATGTTCTTGGGATTTGGACTCTTTGAATTGGCAAGTTGTGATTTTGCTGCTGCAAACTCATTTTCTGCCAAGTTTATGAGGATGCAATGCAGTGCTTTTGGGGAAATGTATTGGGATAACGCTGGACAGTGTGCATTTAGGGTCTTGTCTGGCAAGTATTTTTAAGGGGTGTGTTTTGTTTTTGGCACTGTTTGCACTGTTGCAAAGGGTCATTTGTATGATGCCATCTGCCATGAGCTGTCATAACAAGGGATTCAAACCTGGTGTTTTTATGCAGTGCAGTCCAAGTACTTACTATACTTACTTACTGTAGTACTTACTATAGAAGATTGGCTCGCTCCATTCACCCCAAAAAGTATTTTCAAAACAAGGAGTCACCCATTTTGCTCTTACTTTTGCAATTAACTGTTCCCTCACATTTATTATAGGGATTGTATACATAGTTGTTTTGACTTTGTGGGTTGCCTAGGAGAAAAATAAATAAAATAAAAGTGTGTTCACACTGATACAATAACTTTACACTGATAACTGACTATTTCATTTACAGAGCCACTGTGGAAGATGTGGCACACTAGACCTTGGATAGGCTTTGACTAATTGATAATACAATCACATCTATATTTTAATAATTATCAAGTTACCTCATTGTTTTTACTCCAAATGTTAAGTTCATAATTAAAGCAATCTTCTGCATATGGGTCAAGTGTTTCTGGTTGCAGCCATGTAAATACTAATCTATTCAAACTATTGTTCAAGGTGAAGTTTCTTGGAGGAGTCAAAATTTCTGAAAATGAAATGATCATAAATCTCAGTAAAAAAAACCCCAATATTTCCATTATTGCCATGCTTAGAGTTGTTATTTGTGAAATGAAATTTAAACATACAAATAATAAGTCACATATTTATTTTAAGGGGCCCTTTTGAGTTGATCTTCCTTATGATACACAAAAAAGTCCCATGGAGCAGGACAATAAGTTAGGCAAAAACCCAGGTCCAAATCCTTAAAAGATAAAATAAAACAAATTTGGAAAATGTTTTCTGGGTAGTAGGAAGTGGGATGAGGATTTAAGCAACATGGTAAACATTTTGGGGTAAGGGTACTAGTGGATGCAGTGATTATACGGCCACCTTATTCTTGTTTCTCATCGTTGCTCTAGATTAGAGTCTAGACTGCCTTTTGGCCTTATATGTGAGCAGTAAGCAATAAATACCTATAATCTATGTGCCATCCTTTTAAATATAATCATAAAGTAACATTACCATAATCAGCAGGGGTAATAAATTCATCCAAGAACCGGACTGGTCTATTTTTGCTTTCTTCCAACACTATCATGTGCACTGATTTGTCGAAATTAATATCTAGAAAGCTGAATAAACATTTATTATGTCTTCCAAGTAGATCCTTCTCATAGGCTGGGCATGTTAGTTTTTCCCCCTCTTGGCTATAAATGTAAAATGATACAAGAAATAAGTAACTGCTCTGTATAAAAATTGTAAAATCAATTATAATAATGAACATTTACTTACATAAGGTAAAGTAAGTAGGTGGTGTTTTCTGCTGCTTGTCTACCCACATCCCATGAGCAATTCATAAAAGAAATATTAAATACAACACATGAAATGTTTTCATCAGATGTGTAGGGTCCTCCTAGAAAAAGCATAATTTAAAGTTATCATGGAATTGTTCATTGGCATGTTAACATCACGTATAGTAGCATACAATATACAACAAATTTACACACACTGAGAAAGAAAGGTGATCCTATCTATCTCTCCTAAATAGAATTGTTTTGGTTATTATTATAGTTCCTGGTGTACCACGTTTACCTGCTATGGAAGTCATCTGTGTATTGTGGCTACAGAAAAAATCCCGTGAGTCATTTGTGACTCTATAGGGTATAGATCTGGCCCTGGGTGCAAATAGAAAGAATTCAATATACTGATTATAGTAATATAATTTTATAATAATCTGTCATACTTTTATCTCTTCTTCAAACTAAAATGTTTGCATATACCTGCTTGAGGAAAAGTACAGTGGCGGAACTACCGGGGTCGCAGGGGTTGCGACTGCGACCGGGCCCTGGAGTTCTGCCAGTCAGTGGGGCCCAAGGGGTGCCGAGCGGTTGCTGAAAACGACCGCTCGGCAACTCTTGGGCCCCCCTGGCTGACAGAAATCCAGGATGCCTCAGCTCCCCGCCGCTGCCGCTGCTGCCGCCGTCGCCGTCTGCCTCAGCGCTGCCCAGAGTGCAGTGTTGGGAGCGTGAAGCGTTTGTCTCGGGTGCTGGCGCTTCACGTTGAGCGCCGAAATATATCGTCATATGCCGGCGCTCAGCAGTGAAGCGCCGGCACCCGAGACAAACGCCTCACGCTCCCAACACAGGAGTTGACGGTAAGTGACCTACAAAGGGGGGGTAGGGAGGGAGTGGGTAGATCGTGAGAAGGGGGGGTAGGGAGGGAGTGGGTAGATCGTGAGAGGGGGTAGGGAGGGAGTGGGTAGATCGTGAGAAGGGGGGGTAGGGAGGGAGTGGGTAGATCGTGAGAATGGGGGGGTATGGAGGGAGAGGGTAGATCGTGAGAAGGGGGGGGTAGGGAGGGAGAGGGTAGATCGTGAGAAGGGGGGGTAGGGAGGGAGAGGGTAGATCGTGAGAAAGGGATGGGTGGGGGGGGCCCTTAACAGATTCTCGCACCGGGGCCCTGAGGTTTCTAGTTACGCCCCTGGAAAAGCATCTTATTTTTACCCTGTTTGTGGCCATTCTGACCTGTAGTTGAAAGATTCTGACCTTAGACCTTACCCATGTGGGCCTGTATATTAGGCCAAATGTAACCCAAACAACTGATAAAACAGGTAACTATGGCAATTGGCAAATCACATGAATCAATTGTGGGGGACTGAACAAAAAGAAAGTAAGGTGTTAGTGTGAAGAGAGTAAGCCTTCAGTGGCTTAACCTGAAATCGAGAAGGTATGCAAACTTTCTTTAAAAAAGATGAAGTTAAAGAAACTTCTAAGAAAACACATTTCTAGTAACATGTATACATCTATTTTTCAGTATCATTAAACTATATAGTTTACCTTCAGGAAAGATTGTTTTTGTTGTCCAGTTATTCTTCACATCCCTGCCATTTTTCATTGTTCTTATTTCTACTTCCACACCTTTATGTAAAATAGCTTCAGGTATAATTTCCACAAAGCATTTTTGTAGCTGACAAAATACAACACGTAAATATTGATTATAACCCCTACAATGCATTATGTTAAAATCTGTTGCAACCTCGTAATTTAATTCATTTAGAAGTTGAAAAAAGTCTTGTATGTGCAATGAACCAAAAAATGCAATGCTCCTAAGCATTAGGTTTTCAAGAATAGGCGGACTAGATTTAAAATCCAAGTCATTCAAAAATATATATATATTAATATAAATGTGAAATATATAATTAAAAGTCCATTTTTGTCATTAATAAAGTATAAATTAACAAAAGTAAACCTAATGTTATATACCACACTGAATTTCACTGATATTATTTAAGGATGGATTCAAGAACTACATTTGCTGGGGTATTTTTATAACAGACTAGCTTGTAATGTTAATAAGCAACTTTTAAATAAGTTTTACCTTTAGGGCTAGGTGAAAATTTTTAAATTTAAAGGCATTTCACTAAAAGAGTGATGGCAGAGTTATGGTTTTAACTTTGTATGATTTATTATGAAGGGCCAGTACTGACAAGTTTCTCCAGCGGAGTCGGCAGTGGCGGAACTACCGGGGTCGCTGGAGTCGCGACTGCGACTGGGCCCTGGAATTCTGCCAGTCAGGGGGGCCCAAGGGGTCTTGGGCCCCCCTGACTGACAGAAATCCAGGATGCTTCCGCTCCCCGCCGCTGCTGCCGCCACCGCTGCCGCTGCCGCCGCCTGCCTCAGCGCTGCCCAGAGTGCAGTGTTGGGAGCGTGAAGTGTTTGTCTCGGGTGCCGGCGCTTCACGCTGAGCGCCGGCATATGACGTCAAAGGGAGGGAGTGGGTAGATCGTAAGAGGGAGTGAGTAGATCGTGGGAGTGAGTAGATCGTGAGAAGGGGGGGTAGGGAGGGAGTGGGTAGATTGTGAGAAGGGGGGGTAGGGAGGGAGTGGGTAGATTGTGAGAAGGGGGGGTAGGGAGGGAGTGGGTAGATCGTGAGAAGGGGGGGTAGGGAGGGAGTGGGTAGAACGTGAGAAGGGGGGATAGGGAGGGAGTGGGTAGATCGTGAGAAGGGGGGGTAGGGAGGGAGTGGGTAGATCGTGAGAAGGGGGGGGTAGGGAGGGAGTGGGTAGATCGTGAGAAGGGGGGTAGGGAGGGAGTGGGTAGATCGTGAGAAGGGGGTAGGGAGGGAGTGGGTAGATCGTGAGAAGGAGGGGTAGGGAGGGAGTGGGTAGATCGTGAGTAGGGGGGTAGGGAGGGTAGATCGTGAGTAAGGGATAGATGGGTTGGGGGTGTGGGGGGGCCCTTAACAGATTCTCGCACCGGGGCCCTGAGGTTTCTAGTTACGCCCCTGGGAGTCAGCCCTTAATACATAATTCAATGTTTAAAGAAATCTTGCTGATTTAAGCATAGGTTTCCAGCCAAGCTCTTCCTGTCAACCGCTTTAGCGAATAAACCCCATGTGTCATGTTCACAAATCCAGATGGCTCTATAAGAAAGGCTCTCAGCAGGATCATTAAACATTGAAGTACTATTGTGGTGCTGTTTGCAAGCTGCTGTGAAGACAGGCACCTCACAAAGTAACAGCATAAGTGTCTGTACGTGTATGAGGGTGTGTCAAGCTGAACCGAGCATGCAGGCTATCTTCCAGGAGCTGCGGGAAGGTTTAGAAGACAAGGCGAAACCAGAAACAGTCCGAAGGTCAGGGCGGGAGAGAGCAGCGAAGTCAAAATACAAGCCAAAGGTTGGGATAGGAGAGGACAGGATCAACGAAGTACAAAGCCAAGGGTCAAAAAACAGGAATCAGAATCAGGGAGCGCGAAATAAATTGCTCAGTGCCAGTTTTTAAATCCTCCACTAGATGTTGCCCCACCTCCCTGCGTGGTGCCGTTGACGTGCTTTCCCAGGCTACGTATTGCAGGAAGCTAGAAAAGGCAGCAGGGGGCGTGCGGTTCCTGGAGGACGGAGGTTGCGGAGGCGTGGGAGCTAGTACCCGCTATCGGCAGGTACTCAGGTGAGTTACTGCAGCGAGGATTCTCTCTGCCTCGCCACGGACCCAGGGTGTTAGCATATGGTGTTAGAAAGTGTGTGGGTATGTGTTAATCTATGGTGTTAGTGTGGAATTTGGGCATGTGTCAGTGTATGGTGTTAGAGTGTGTGTTAGTGTATACTGTTAGTTTGAGTGTATGGCGTTAGAGTGTGTGGGTGCATGTGTTATTGCAGAGTGATTGTGTTTTAGTGTATAACAACATTTTCCAAAGTGAAATGTGGATATATGTTATAGGCATACAATGCTGTATGACATTACAAGAGGGATGGATGTTCTTACATGAAGTACTGTAAAGCGGCCAAATATCACTGCTTTATATTCATACTGCTCCATGGCGGTTGTTATGTTGTTGCAGTCCCAAGAAACATTTAAAAAACCCACTCCAATGGTTACTTTCAAATCAGTAGGCAATGGTGCAAATTCTGCGTCTATAAGGTCACAAAGAAAAAACAAGTATTACTTGGAATCCTATTTACTGACATATGTTATAATTTAGAGATTTGTGAGTTTGTAGGAGAGTTTCAGTTCCAACTCAACAAATTAATTGTATATTACAATTGGCAGTCTTTCGTGCAGGCAATTAACTTATGTACACTTACCATATGTAGTAACTAAAGCATTACAATGATTAACGTGGCCTGGTCACCATGGGCATTGTCGGTTCCCCTGTGTCAACTGAGATCCAAGAGGTCATAAAAGACACTCATATACAGCAGTGTAAAACTGATACAGCAGTGTAAAAAAGTAAGAAGTGTTGCCAGATAAAGTGTCCTGGCGGTAATGTGAGGAATGTAAATAAAATAGAGACGTGAGAAGAAAAAAGGGAGAGAGACAACCAAAAGAAAGAAATAGTGGTCATGAGAGAAGCAAAAGAGGTAAAAAGACAAAAGAACTTTGATGGATGACATCCATGAAAATCTGGGGCAGGTTCCAAGTTAAAGAGGAAGCGTGAAGAAAATAATTAAAACAATATAGCTAAAGAAATAATACAGTATCTCACAAAAGTGAGTACACCCCTCACATTTTTGTAAATATTTTATTATATCTTTTATTATATCTGCTACAATGTAAAGTAGTGAGTGCACAGCCTGTATAACAGTGTAAATTTGCTGTCCCCTCAAAATAACTCAACACTGCATTATGAATGATCAACCAAATAGGCTTCTCTAACAAGAAAGACTGAGGTAGCCTTACATAATGCATAATCTAAATAGATCTGCACCTTTAACAAGCCTTTTTGTGGACATACTTTTTGAGATTGCATCTGGGGATTTGTCATGGTTTTACCAATGACTGCTAAAATGGTTGTCTAATAGAGAGAGGGGAAAGACAAGGTTAAAACAAGAAGGGAGGCAGACAGAAAGGGAGAGAGAACACACACAAGAGAAGGGGGAACATTGAGAGAAGAAAGAGTGGAGAGAGGAGAAAATGGAGAAAAGACAAACAAAAGAAAAAGGAAAGAAAAATGTGCTGGAAAAAGAAAGAGAAAAGGGAGGTAGGATAATGAAAATGATGAGAAGAGATAGTAGAGAAAGGAAAGGGAAGAGAATAGGGAGATGAGAAAATGCAGACAGGTGAAGAGAACAGCGAGTGAGAGAAGAGAAAAGGAAAAACTG
Source organism: Spea bombifrons (assembly GCF_027358695.1). Taxonomy (NCBI): domain Eukaryota; kingdom Metazoa; phylum Chordata; class Amphibia; order Anura; family Pelobatidae; genus Spea; species Spea bombifrons. The sequence goes on along the minus strand of NC_071088.1, from coordinate 30,324,454 downwards.
AATAGAAAGGAGTGATAAAAGAGAGAGAATGAAAGGTAATGAGGAAAAATGAGAAAGAAGGTAAGGGCAAAAAAAAGAATACTACAAATGAAGCAAAGAAAAGCAAAAGGAGACAGGCAAGAGAAGAAAATCTTTTAATTGGCTGAGAATGAATACATCTGGACCCACAGCAACTACATCAGAAAAATAGCAAATGTACCTATTATGTCTATTATAAGCACATTTGCTCACAATCTGTGCTGACTGGACTGTGGGTCATCTCCACAATCTTCAACATTTGCACAACTGATACGGTAACTCAATCATACATGCACGTAATCTCAAATCCTCCACCCATGCTAGATTTTGTAACTTCCTCTGCGTGCATTTCATCGTGTTTGAGGGCTCAGCAAAGTGTTGAAGTTGTGCTTGTTTGTCTAACGGCTGCCCAGTCCCCAGTTCTAGGAAATGTGGACTCACATAGCCATCACCCCTTAATTACCTGCAATGTAAAATAGGTACATCCAGAAACCAGTGCTTCTTTATTACATGACACTGACCTTTAAAGGTAGCAACTCTGTATCATAGGAAAGTTGGTGTGTTAAAGTAGTCAATCCACTAATAAACCTCAACTTTACTGAATACAAAACTTCTTAGATAATGTTGTTTTTTTGTGTGTACTGGATTACACACAGTTGTGTTTAAAAGGCTAAATGTCTAGCCTTGAAAAGCCAAAAACCATACAGACTACTTGTAACTGGTTTGATGGAACATTGTGATCCAAGTAGTCAGGAGATGAAAGAAATACCTGGTGCAATGGTAGAGATACCCAGAGGATTTGTAATCCCAGTCTGGAATTGATTTAATGTGGCTTACCTTGTGAACTCTTTGTAGTGGCGCAGAATACTTGGATAAGCAGCAGGCACATAAGGTAAGAAACAGCTGAGATGTCTCTCATTTCACATTAGCACAACTATATATTGGGTGCGAAAAACCTACAAAACATGAAAACACATTAAAAGTCTTATACTACACAATGCCGCTCCTTGGTATTTAGAAACATGTCATAAAATGATAGTAAATAATCTCAAATTCTAGAAAAGAAATATTTTACTAAAAAAAATACAAATATTATCTCTACTTACGGCAATACGCCTGCGCGAGTGTGGAAATCCCTTAATCCCCCGTGTAATACACATGAAATGCAGGTGAAATCAAAACAAATATGTTTGAAAGTATCAGAACAACTGAGCATAAACACTACCTGTATGTAATGTAATGTTATCCGCAAGTCCATCTGGACTGCACACATAAAATTTAACACATATGAGGTGTTAAAAATGCAAAAGTTTTGTCAATTAACAAACTAGAGCGTGCAATTAACGAAACTTCATATGTTGGGAATGTTAGCAGGTATGTGACAGTACAACTGCATATGTTCTGTGGTCCATGTTGTTGCTACACCTTTGGCTAGTGCATAACTGTATATAGATACAGGCAGGATGGAGGCATAGTTAAAGGTTGGGGGAGCGAGTAGGGGTTTATTTAATTGTCATGTTACTTTACTCCTTATATCCCACAGGAGATGACTGGTGACACAGGGTGTCTCTACCCAGTGGGTGTGGAGGGCAAGGATGCCCCCTATGGACAGTATTTTATTTTTCCCAAATGGCAACAGAGTGGAGAATGAGGGGGCGGTACTGCCTGTGATCTGTGCTCCCATAGGTTACATTTAGACAGCATTCCTTTATCCTCTGGGGCTGTATTTAGGCAATATACCCCCAGATTTATTAAGTTATTCCCTGCCCCATGGAGTGGGGAAAGGAGAGGTTAATCTCCTGAGGACTAACATTTAATTCGAATTTTCGTAAATGGTTTATTTTAACCCCTTAAGGACAATAGGGGTTATTACTCGTAGTATATTGTGGGACAATGGCTATTTTAACATTTTTCGGTGTTACTGTTTAGCTGTGATTTTCTTCTTTCTCATTTCATGCTCCCACACATATTATATATTGTTTTTTTCAGGACAAACAGGGCTTTCTTTAGATACCATTAATTTTGTCATATCATCTAATTTACTATAAAAAAAATGATAAAATATGGGGATTTTTTGTTAAAAAATTACTTTTTCTCACTTTTTAAACAAAAAACTTTTACTCATCTGCAAAAACGAATGAAAAAACCTGCTAAATAGATTCTACTATTTGTCCTGAGTTTAGAAATACCCAATGTTTTTATGTTTTTTTGCTTTTTTCTGCACGTTATGGGGCAATAAGTACAGGTAGCGTTTTGCTATTTCAAAACCTTTTTTTCCAAATCTGGTAATTCTTCCCCCCATGTGCCATTTCGGGTATCTTTGAAGCCGGCCAATGCAATTTACCCCATCAAGTCATATATTTTTAAAAACTAGACACCCCAAGGTATTTCACATGCTGGTAATTTAACCCTTTCCATGCACTAATTTTACCACCAGCCTTTGTGAAACTTTATGGTAGTAAATTTTTTTGTATTTTTTTCACACACGTTGTACTTCAGGTATAAATTTATCGCTCCTGGTATATGTCCCTGTCAAACAACACCCCAATATGTGTTCAGTAACATCTCCTGAGCGCAGTGATACCCCACATGCATGGGTTTGTTGGGTTATTTGGGAGGTAAAAGGCCGCCTTTGTGAGGTGTGTATTTTTTGGCCATTCAGACATCTGATCCTACTGCCCCCATGTCCCATATTTGGGACACCTTTGAACCCGGCCAATTCAATTTACCCCATCCACTCATGCATTTTTTAATACGAGACACCCTATGGGCATTTGTAATGCCAATATTTTAACTCTTTCCATGCTGGAATTTTTGTAAAGATAAAGAATTTTAGGACTTGCTTATTAATTTTTTTTTTTTTTTTGGTGACAGTGGGGATTTTTATATGTTACCATATTATTTTTATTTTTTTAAACATTTTTAAAAAAATTTTTTTTAACATTTTTTAAAAAAATTTTTTATTTTTTTTTACTAATCACTCATTAGTGAGCTGGGCTCCATTGACCTTGCATGGTTGGATGCAGTACCTGCATTCAACCTGCAGGAGGAGCTCGAGAGTTCACAAGAGGGTCTGGATAGACCCTCTGAACTCAGATCTATTGTTAATGCCATCCTGTGAATGACGGCAACGTCATTTACAGGATGGCGCTTGTGGTTGCTCTTCGGAGCAATCACAAGGCGATCGGGGGTCGGGGGCTAGTGTTGCTGATATGCCTCGATATCGAGGCATGTCAGTAACACCATTTATGCTTAGGAAGCGATTCCGATCGCTTCCTAAGCTGTTTTAGCCGGGCGCCGCCGCGATCTTTCATGATCGGTGCGGCGGCCATTTTTCTTCCGGGGAGGGCTGCCGAGGGCTGCCCTCCCCGGATCCACGGTCAGCCTCACTTGGGAGGCTTCCGTGGATGCTGCAAAGCCGCCGATCGCGGCGAAAACGCCGCGATCGCGGCGATGCAGCTATTTAACGGCAGCCCGTACATGTACGGGCATTGTCGTTAACCCCTTGCACGGCAACCCCGTACATGTACGTGGATTGTCGTTAAGGGGTTAAAGGTTTGTGCATGGGGGGGGGTGAGTTTGCGAGTACCTGGCAACCTCCTGCTAGATTTAAAGTCAAAGTAACAGCTCACACGCAACTTGTAGGTTAAAGTTGGACTTTTGTCCCTGCACAGACTCATGGAAGTTTACTGCTTGTTCTGCTATTAGGACATTATGTTATTTGTGGCATGTTTATAGAAATAGAATTATTATAAACATTAAAATTGATAATGTAAATTTTAATATTTTGCATATCGTTGCTGAAAATATTTTCTACTCCATTAAGAACGTTTCAAAGAGGAAATCATACCAATTTCACAGAAAAATAATGTTTTACTGAGTTACTTCTCTTCAATATTTCTCATGGAATCTGAACAAAGTAGGTTGTAGACTTTTTCCCAATCCATATTGCTATTACAATACAAATGTGTTTTAACCAGGGCCACCATCAGAAACCTTTGGGCACAGTGCAAGCTTAATGCCTGGGCCCCCATGACCACCATTTGCTCCACATATCACTCAGTCTTATAACATGCATAGATACACGCAAACTTGCTCTAACACACGCTCAAAATAACACTGTACACATAAATATTCTTTTTCCTGTTATTCTTCCAGGTGCCCTTAGCCCTATGTTCACCCCTGACACTCCAACACCATAGACTGACAACCACCCAAACACAAATGCTAACAACAAATTTTGTTAAATGATAAAAATAAACCATTATCAAAGAGACTCCAAACTTTTGAATGGTAGTTTATATCTCCATTTTTCAACATTAAATGTTAACATTTCCCCAATGTTGAAGAAGCATAGCTGTCCTTGATTTTCCAGACCCTACTTGAGAAAAATTGTGTTGGTATTCAGTGTATGGATGTTGGGAAGCAAATCAGTGTAACGCTGTTTGTGGCCCACAGATATTCCAAAGGCTTTGTTCCATACAGCTTTACTGGGTTTACCCCATGATGGTGGCCTTGCTCCCGGCAACAAAGATCTAGTCGCTGTGTAAGGCATACTGGTTTTGTATCTGTCTCTAAGCACAATTTAACGTGGCCTGTGAAACATTCTCTCCTTATTTTATGCGATCCAGCTGTACAATGTGGAGCTATATAACAGTACTTGCCAACCCAGTCCTCAGAGTACACCAACAGGGCAGGCATTAGTAAGGACAACATTGTATTCCAATGGGAAAATTAAAAAAACCCTGGTCATAAGTATTTAGAAACTGAGTGTCGTGAGGTGGCTCTTTATATATCATAGGAGATGGTCTCACTGCCGACTTGGGCCTCAGATTTGTTCACACCCCATCCTGGGTTTTGCCTAGTCGACTCTGATTGCTAGTCATGCTTCCCAAACAGTGGTGTCTTGAGGGGGCTCTTTGGGTTATGTGGGTAGGTGACTCTCACCCTGCCTATACAAGGCTCTAGCCCCCCCCCCAAATGCTGACGCCTGAAATGTTGGGGTTATTAAAATATATTATTGAAAAGATCTGTCACTATTCTTGAATTCTACATTTTATTGTTCTATGCACTGAATGAGCCCAAATAACTGATATATATATGATAAGCAATAAAAATGTAAGGTATGTACAGTACTCAAAATATGCAGAGCTTTTAAATATTTACAGAAACTATTACATGGATTGACACAATGCGCAAGTATAGATTAATTTACATATGCTAAAGGATGTGACAGCAACATTCGCTTTTTAAAAGGCAAACCTCAAAAGCCATAACATATAAACCAAGTACTGTATGTTACATTTTCACAGAAACTCTTATATGCCATAGAAAACACCATCACTTACGGCTTAAAAGTGGAAAATAGTGGAAAATAATAACGGCAAGAACTGCATCTTTTTCCCCGTTATCTAACTACAGCACACAACACAGAATTATTTGCTGACTTTGGAATACAGAGATCCATGAAAATACATTTTACAAGCAGACACAAGCAAATTTAGTTCTAAATTAGGAAATAATGATATACCGTACCTTTTTTCTCAACGAAATCACAGACCCACAATTTTCTTTTAAAACATATAGTTATATTAACAAAGAACATTTCGGATTATGTTGAAATGACCAGTTATGTGTATCAGCAACAGGAAATGAGATAAAGCGAAAATATTTCACAATTTCCTTTTATTCTTTCCTCTTAGAATTAGAAGAGAAATATTTTCTTTTACAAGTCATACTTTGAGCAATATTAAATAAATTAATTACATTTTAAGGAAAACAAAATTCTACGGTATCTTTAATTTGCTTCTTTTTCCATAATATTTTATCCCCCCCCCTTTTTAAGTTTTCTCATTTGCTGTTTAGCGTTACCCATAAAGGTACTTGGACATCACATTAACTGTGATCCCTAGCATGTTGACCAAAGTTCTGTTTCTATGACAACCTATCAGTGTCTACTTTCCTGTCACATGACAATTGAGCATTCCATGAAAAAATATGACAGGGGCAACATTCCGCTTAACAAAAGAATTGTTTTCCATTGAAAGTCTGGACATTTAGCAGTACTAGAAATATTGTTTTTAACACTTTAAGTTGTTGTAAACATGGCAGAAGCTTTAAAGAAGCAGGCATCACATTTTTTTGTTTGTTTTTCCTGATTCTTTTGTATCAGTGATATTTTACAGCTTTATCATATCACAGATGCTGAGTTACCTCTACACACACACACACACACACACACACACACACACACACTATATATATATATATATATATATATATATATATATATATATATATATATATATATATATAATATGAGTTAAAATACTGAGGTTTGTAACAGATCCTGTTTCATTGAAAGACCGTGAGAAAAGTGCTGGTCACCTGTCCTGCTTTTAACATAAACATGAAAACATGAAATTAGGTGATTTACAAAACATTTCTTGGAATGGTAGAAACAGTATAATTATGATATATAATACATCCACAGATTGACAAGTTTCTCTCTGCGTGTTGAATTGGTATTTGGAGTTGGTGCAAATTGTTATACCTAATACAGTATATAAAAAATATTTATCATTGGTCCATATACACAGATTAAGTAACTGCTTAAGGCCCTGACATGATTGTTTGATTGTTATTAGTATCATCATCTATGCCAGAGCATAAGTCACTGAGTAATGGCGGTGATAACAAATATAATCTAAATTCAGAGATAGATCCAAACCTTTGTAATAGTTTACGATAGATATTCTTGCAAGCTCGCAATGATAAACACATTCATTTAAAATATCCATGCTTACGCTAATGGTGGACAACCCACCTGGACGTAGCTCCCCCATGTACTTTGTTAACAAACTCTTGTTTGCAAAACATAATTCAAAGAATGGGACGTAAAAAATCATGTTGAATTTAGCAAATAGGCAAGAAGAAAACTGAAAATAACAACTGAATGACGACATCTCAGTTTACTCACATATTATGATTCAAAACAGCCAGAAGTAGCCTGGGCGTCCTTGATGAAACTTGTGATCGGCTATTCATATCCTGGGGATGTAAGAGTGAGGGAATAAAACTAGTGCTCTGCGCATTGTTTTTCTTCAGTTGAACAGATAAGATCTGTCACTAATGGAGTTGACGCGTGTTATCTGTGTTTAAAGCTGCGGTATTATTTTTTTTCCTGATGCATTTGAACAGAATTAACATACGCTTTATCTTGTCTAAAAGCATAAACACTACTAGTCAGAATAATATGTGCTCCGGAATTAGAGTTTTTGCAGTACCCATGTGATATTTACTAGGAAATCGAAAATTAGTTTTCCATTCCAAGCAGAATAACTCCTTGTTAGTCACCTGGATATGACTTCATACAAATCAAAACCTATTGGAGCATTTATTTGCTACTCTAATCTAGACAGTGGTAGACAATAAACCCTAGCGAGTGGCTGTTTCTATCCTGCATTTGTCAGGATCTGCCTCTGGTTTTTACCTTGGGCAATGACCTAGGGCAGTGCCCACAACTGCTCCCAGTGCATTACTGTCATTACTGCTAAGCACCAGGATATAATGTCCCATACTGGCCCTTTGAGGAGCAGCAAATCAGTAAACTTGATGGACATGGTCTTGGGCAGAGGGATTGCTATCCCCTGGACCTGTTATCCTAATCTGCCTAAACCAGAATATGACTCTGGGACTGTGGTCATGTTGCAAATGCAAAAAGTTTACTTATGTAGGAACCCAAATACCATACCCCGTGTATAGAAAGTGTATTGCATCATCCCTAGACTTGAATGGGTCCCACATAGACTTTAATGGGATACATATATTTGAATGCATCTTCAATATACTTGAGGCAACTGGTATACAGGGCAGAGGTGGAGAGATGAACATGGGATAAGGTATTCCAAAGGGATTTTTACTACATTTAACCCCACTCACCCTAGTAGGTACAGAGGACAAGGGGTTACATTTTGGGAATGGAATGGGGTTGAAAGGCATACATTATCTGTACTCCTGACAATGACTGCAACATCTGACAGCAAAATACCACTGGAAAAAAAGGGACATCAGTGAACACTCTCCATTTGGTGCTGTAGCTTGGATCCACCTACCAATCAAAAATTAAAGGAAAAATGTATGACTGGTATTACAACAAGCAAAATACTGTATATACTTGCGGACAAGCCAAATATTACCCGAATAAGCCAACAGTTTAAAAAATGCTGTGGCTCACAAACTGCATTTGTGTCAAGTTGGCTACTTATGACGGCTGTTCCTGTAAAAGTGGGCAATTCTGGCACCATGTTGGCAGGCACCCAGGACTCGTCATGGTGTGGTGGACTGACCTCTTCATTGGAAGTGACACTAGAAATGTCATATATGGGATCAATGAGTGTCATCAGATGAATTAACAGATTCTGACTTTGCCAGTACAATATAAACCTTTGTTGTATACAATTTAGCCATTTTAACCCCTTAAGGACAATGGGCGGTCCCTAAGCCCATTGAAAACTTTGTCATTAAGGGGTTAAAATAAGAGTTGAAATTAAAAAAAAACAATCTCTACTTACATAGCAACAAAATAAACCTTAACCTTAACCTTAACAACATAAATTTCCACCACCCCAAAAAAATATGAATTTTCTGCCTACTTGCTCACAAATTAAATTCCAAATTCCCCACAAATTAATTGAAGAACAACAAAAAAAGTTAGATAAAAACTGTATCTTTTCGCTCAGTGTTCTCCCTGCTCTCCAACAAACACAATGTATCACTGACCAATGTATCAGTGAACACGGAAAACAGAGACAGAGAGACACCTAGTGTGTCATGCTATTACCCAATCACAGAGATCACAGCAACTGGACAATTCCAGCAATTGGGTAATTGGCCAATCAATCAGTGTGCTCTTGCCATTAGACAACAATCATTTATTGTTTTGGTTTTTTTTTAATAAAAAAAATTAACACTACTAATGCTCATGATCGGGCTCTGACTGATCAGCAGCATTCACAATAGATGACTGAAGCGTCTGCTGGATAATGTTTATGTTTTATTTTTTCACTTTCTTTCTTTTTTTCCTTTACTGAGGCTGCTGATCAGTTTCTGAACATTCAGTTGCACTCAAATTGGAAGAATGGAACATCGGGTTTATTGAGAATGTGAAGCATCCATTTACAAAGCGTGTGAGGCAGTCCCCTGCACCGGGAACCAGTGGGTAGTAGTGTACAGAGCACCGCACATTGCTACTTTATTCATGACGTTCCATTCTGTCTGGTATTATTATTTATTGTTTTATATAGCTCCATCAAATTCCATAGCACTGTACAATGGGTAGACAGGACATAACAAGTAGTATGCAACATACTAACAGTATGAGAAACTCTGTCATTCACAGCGATCTAGTCTGCTGCTGGATAACTAATCTTATTACTTTTTTTTTAAAACTTTACTGAGGCTGCTGATCAGTCTCAATACAAACACACAATTCCAGACAGACACACGGAAATAATTTATATTTTCTTCAACTTGCTGGCTACGCAGGCCGCTCCCACACTACTTTTGCAGGGTCACTCAACATGCAACCCTGTCTGCTTCTTGAAACTAGGGGCATAAAGACGTAGGTTTGGGACTCTGGGTCATGTAAAATTGCATTATGCATTCCTGCCTCCTCAAGTTGGCCAAAAATTACTCAAAAAGCGCCGATCTGACATTGAACGATTTAGTTGCATCAATGAGACCACAGTAGAAGGTTTGTTAAGACTAATGTTTGGAACCATCTCAATGTCAACTGTGGCAAAAAGCAGCCTTAGTGGAAGCAGATTTTTGTGTTAGTATGTATGCATGTATTTTTAGATGTAAGGAAGTTTTACTTTACAGATTGGGTGGAAGATGTGGACGTGTAACAGTCTCCCATCAGAAGTGGTAAAACAGTAAGGCAATTTAGAGATAATGTACATTGGGAAGTCCTAAAGCTATCCTCAATATAAGATGATACCAAAGATTAAGGTCTTATCGTTTACATCAGGAAACATGAGCAGTCTAGATGGAACAAATGGTTGTTATGTGTTTATATCTCATTTGGAACATTCCCATGCATGTCTCTCCATAATCATACACATGCAAAATGGCCCATTGCAAATTATTTCATCCATTCCACAGGAAATATGAATAAAAATAAAGTGACAATCCTAATTTTTGCTCTCTGCTGGGAAAATATGGAATTTACTTAAGGATGATGTTTAGTAATATAGTGCCCTCTGCTGTATGGAAAGTAACATTTCACTCATTGATTGGAAGATTAAACTTGCTTAAAATTTGAGCTTATGATAAACACTGAGCTTATATGAATCATTGCATAACCTTCGCTTTGAGACCTTGGACATCTGCTTGACCTTGGGTGTATTATATGGTTATATATTGTATTCCCGTATCTGAAACATAAAAAAGCTATTGCCTTCGACCTATTTACTCATCAATTCTCTTCAAAATAATTCTGAATTTGTTTAGTAGTGGTATAGTAGTATAACAATGGCATGATTCAATTTATGTTAATGACTATATTTCTTCAAGAAAAGAAGGAAAAAAAACCCTATCCTACTCGATCATTTCATTTTAACTTTCCAATGTCAAATAAACAGATAAATATATACTATATGGACACCAGACCATTACACCAACAGGGACTTTTATGACTCTTGGGACTCTAAATGCATAGATATTAATATATGGTTGGTCCCCCCTAGCAGTTATACCAGCTTCCACTCTTCTGGGAAGGCTTTCCGCTAGATTTTGGAGTGTTTCTGTAGGGATTTTTGCCCATTCATCCAGCAAAGCCTTTGTGAGGTCAGGCAATGATGTTGGACGAGATGGCCTGGCTTTCAAGCTCAGTTCCACTTCACCACAAAGGTGTTTGTTGAGGTTAAAGCCCACCCCCAGGTTAGGACTCTGGATGCGCAATAATCCACTATAATACTATATACTGACAACCCCACACACACTCACTCAAACACTGAACACTGACACCAAATATAGTGTAACACTATACACTGGGACTCCCATATATTGATACACCACAATGTACACCAATGTTCATTCTAACACCATACACCAAACACCCAGCAGCCATATGCTTACTTGCCCAAAATATAAACACAGTCTATCTCTCTTCTTTCTATATCCCTATCACTCTTATCTACCCTCCTTTCTCATTATCTCCCTGCTTTACCCCATCTCTCGTTTCTCATTATATCCGTACTGTCTCTCTCCTTTCTTTTTATTTCTCCTCCCTATTTTATCATTTCTCTTTAGCGCTCCCTTTTTTCACTAACATCTACAACCTCTTTCTCCCCAATATTTACCCCCCCTTCTCCATATATCTTACCTTTCTCCCTCTGCTTTCTTCTTCTTTAGAGCTTTCTCGCTGTGCGTACGGCTTCCATGCTGACTGACGAAAAATGACTTCATATTTTGGAGTATAGCACCAGTCGATGGAATACAAAGCAGAGGTCTGAAGGAACAGACTTTTGCATTCGTTTAATTTTTCGCCCAGTTAGATGGGATGGCCACATTCTACCTTACCTCAAAAGCCACCAGGAGACTACAATCAGAGGATCTCACCAAATGGCTCATGCTCCCCACTGCCCACAAAAGCAGAAGTCATTTGGTCAGCTAACTGGGACAGTGGGATATTCACTAGAAATCAGGATAGCCCTGTGAAAACCAGGACATTTGGAAGGTATAATATGTGCTTTGTTGTGATATCACATCATGCATCACCTACATATAGTGCTGTGAAAAAAAACATTTGACACCACAGAAGGCTTCCGTCTTCAATTCTAAAGCAATCATGATTTGATTCAGAAATTGTGGATGCTTAGCTGCCAGCAGTCCCAATAGTCCTCTCAAGTTCAGGACTATGAGAGGTATAACTGCACTAGGTAGGAGACAGTATTACTCTGTGAACTTAGTAGTAGCAAAATTCTAGTTAGATGTTGGAGACATGCTTCTTATTGTCTGGTAAAAAATAATTTAACCACTAGATTGTGAAAGGTACACTCATGCATTGGATTAGTAAATGTGTTTTACCCGTGCGTGTTAAGAAAAAGTGGAAATGAAGATAACTGTTTTCTTGAAATCTGTGGTAAATTTCTGTCTTGTGCAAGAGTTCATGTGACTGGAATGGTATAATGCACATTGGAGTAATATTTACATAGACTTTGAAATGGGCACTGATTGTCAATGTTAGAGATAATAAGTAAAGAAAAAACACATTCTCAAGTACTGCCACTCCAGCCATGCTCATTTTGTAGGTTCAAACAAACAAACAAAACCACAGAGGGTGTTGGTGGGATTACTAGATAGTAGAAACCCATTAAAGGAGTGTAAGCCTCTGCTTCAATTAGAACCCCAAAAAGTGCCATACTCTTCTTTCATATATCTTTCCCATACCCATCCCAGATGGGTTCTGAGAGTAGCTTACATTTTTTAACTTGCTTCCTCAGAATCAGTATCCCACACCACTCTGTGAAGCTAAACAATTTGCTAAAACAAGAGATGTATAAAAATATTATTATACAGCTAAAAAAGCAAGCAAGGGACTTCCAGGGAGTGAGCACCATTAAGGTGGTTTGCCCCCAGGTCCACCTAAAAGGGTGTCCAAGCGGGGCCAAGCATACAATTTTCTCTACAGAGAACAAAGGACGGCTGGGAAAATTTGGTGGCGGGACAAAGGGGATTAGGTAAATTCTAGGGTTTTTTAAACAGGCCATTTGTGCTAGGTCTGTTATTGCTTCCCTTTTTGTTTCGTGAGAAACGTAGGAGCACTAGAGGGCGACCAGAAAACCCACCAGAGAAGTCTCAATCTCCGCCAAATGCTCCACAGATGACTTGCTTGTCAGTGGTAATGCAGGCCACTGCAAAGATTTCCTCCAAGACCAAAGTGAGGACCTGAAATTTTTTTCTCCTCGGCTCATAACACATGTAATCCAACACCTCTGCGTTGCTTCACCACAACGACCGAATTTTGGTCCACAACTCCAGAGGAAATTATATTCAGACAATGTAATGTATATAAATATATGAATTTATTTACCTAATTTGGCTTGTGTCACCCTATAGGAGAATGCCTTTAGCATTTCGTGCGCAAAGATGGAGCTTAGTCATAGGCATACAGGCAAGATAATTTCCGCTTTTAAATAGTGTTTACCCAAGGTCTTCCATAATTTAAATTGCAACATACATAATTTGAAATTACAACGTGTATAATATATAACACATGAAGTGGTCTCCTAAACCAATTACATAAGAGAGTTAGAATCTATAAATACAGGTCACATGGATAGATTTATATTGGTAAAAAACATGATCTATGAGCTATATCCATTTTAAAATAGACATAATTTCAGTACACCAAAATTAACTTCTAGAGGGTAACGGTACAATGTAAACATGATTTAAACAAAGTCTACTACACCACATTACATAATAATTTAAGGCTCTAGAACTATATAAATTAGTCAGCAATCACACTCCTATGATGCCCAGGTTCTAGCATGTACTGGTTACCTGGGCATGATAGGAGTGTGATGGCTGTTAGCAATTATATATATATATATATATATATATATATATATATATATATATATATATATTAATAATGTTATTATTATTGTTCACATGTGAACTCAGCACTGGAGGCATAGAATCAGACATACAAATCCCCTATTTGCAGGTATACAATAATAATGTATGGAAACCCTGCATTGCAGGTATAGATCAACTGGAAATCACATAAAAACTCAACAATAAAGGTATATTTAAAACCCCCTAAATTACATACATAGATGACAGGTTGCACAACCCAAAGCCAGCCCTGGCATCCACACTGCCCACGTGGAACCTGACCAGCACCCAAATTACACACATAGGACTTACCATTTTTGTCCCCAAACAGCCCAGCATAAGTCAATTTTGTCTCCAAACAGCCCAGCATGAGTCAATTTTGTCCCCAAACAGCCCGCTCTGTGCCATCTTTTTCCCATAAACACCCTGCCTGTGTCATCTTGGTCCCCAAGGCTCAAACATCCTGATTGTGCCATATTTGCCTTTCCACAAATCAGTTATACATCTATGATACACACAAACATTTTTACAGTCAATCACTAAGTCGCACTTTAATTCACATAATTAATTTACACAATCATTTATACTCTCACTCATTAACACAAATCATTTACAATATTCATTAATGCATTCTCACAAACTCAATAATTATCTCCCAGACATTCAGACAATTCATCCACACATTCATTCATTCTCTCACTCATTCACACAACTCATCCACACATTAATACTATTTTTATTCTCACTCATTAACACAAATCATTTACACATTCATTAATGCATTCTCACAAACGCAATAATTATCCCCCAGACAATTCAGCCACACATTCATTCATTCTCTCACTCATTCACACAACTCATCCACACATTAATACTATTTTTATTCTCACTCATTCACACAATGCATCAACACATTAATTCATTCTCTCACTCAATGTCAGGCACACGACTTACCTCGGTGCCCGAGTTGGGTCCTACCACGAGCTGCATCCGCTTCCGGATGCCCAAACCTCCGTGCGGGGACCACACGGTTGCAGAATGGACTGCATCCCCGGCCTCTAGTAAACGTGCCTCGCGGAAGACAGACACGGCTACAATGCTGATGGTGGGGGGTGTGTCCTACTACCCGATGATGTGGCTCCCTTGAAAGAGGTAGGCAGATGGCGGGGAATAGAGGTAATGGACAGGTTCACTCTAAGGGTGGATAATGAGAGGGGAGGAGTTAAGACCTGGCAGAGCTATATAAACACCCAGCACTGTTCAATCAGTGCTGGCTTGTTAACTAAGCAGTGCCCTGTCCCTGTATCTTAATTGCCTGAATTTTCCTATTCCTTGCACCTATTTTGTCTGTGGATTTCCTGGCTGTTTTGACCTCGACTTGTTTACTGGACTACGTAAGTTTCCTGGCTATTTTGACCTCGGCTTATTTACTGGACTATGTGATCTACCCCCTTCTCCCTCGTTTCTCACTATATACCCCTTTCCCTCCCTTCTCACTATATACCCCCCTCTCCCTCCCTTCTTGGTATCTAGCCCCTCCCTTCTCACTATCTACCCCCTCTCCCTTTCTTCTCACTATCTGCCCCCCTGTCCCTTCCTTCTCACTATCTGCCGCCCTCTCCCTTGTTTCTCACTATCTACCCTATCCCCCTTTGTAGTTAAAGGCAAACAGGTTTTGGACTTACCATCCAGAAGTCCTGCTCTGCCGCAACGGAGTCAGAGGCCTCTCTGATGAGCAGCACCCGGGGCGGACCCTCCCCCCCACTAGGTACGCTACTGCTGGGTTATCTAGACATCCAGTTTTCACGCTTTCATCAAACTACTCACCTGGCAATCATTAATGTCCACCATATCTTCCTTTCTTACAGGAATGATTATCACATGTTGCATCCGAACCTTCCCTGAACCCATCATCTCCTGTTTTAACTCCTGTTTTCACTTGGTATGGTTATTGCATCTTGCATCTGAGCCATTTTAACTTTGGTGCACACTTGTCTAGCTTGATTGCAATAGTTAAGACTAGATGTGAAACATATACATCCTATATGCAATCATCTTATCTGACCATTTGTGAGGTAGCCCTATAAATTCCTAGCCGTCACTTGGAAACAAGCTTGCTTGGAAATGTAGCTGCAGTGATTTCATGCCAAGTAGATGCTTCATAAATGGACAGATAAGCGTCATACTGGAAGGAAACAGCAGGAACTGCAATACCATTTCCCCTTGCAGTCAGCAGGCAATCCTCCTAATCCATTTTCCCACTAACCCTAATCCTTAGCGTGACCCACTACATGTTTTAAATCTTTTTCTCAGCGGGTCTATACGTCTGGGTCTATACCCAGACTTAAGACAAATATCAGAAAATGCACAGGTCATTAATATTAACCAAGAGTTATTTAAAAGAACATAAAGAGGTTAAAAACCATATGAAATTACACATTCATTTTCTTTATAGTTTCACAATCATTGCTTATTTATTTGTTATTATTATTCTATTTTTTCTTATTGTGTTGGAAGGCTTATTTATATTTGTATTTATTATTTTTGAATTTCATTGTATTGGGCTGCTTCTACTGTTTTTATATGGTTATTGAAGGGATTGTATGTAAGGTAGAGTAAGCCAAATGGCTAATTATTTAGGATTCATGTAAAATGTAGGGATGTACAAGAGAACAGCAGTTGTAGGTCAATGTTAAGAAATGTAAAATAATGCAGTTGAAATGCAAACATTAAGTATTATGAGCATACCTGGGAACTCTCCGGGTTTGACCTCCGGATCACGGGAGGACCACCTGTTGACGTCAGCGAGCAGTGCTGGCTGTGTTCCGCAAGGGAAGGCTCCGGGTAGCCAGAGCTTAGAAGTTCGCAGGTATGATAATGGATATTACATATTTGGGAGTAATTAACTTTGAGGAATTAAATATAGGCAGGCAATATGATAAAGCAGTGACAAATGCAAACAGTGGTGCATGGTAATACAGCTTGAGTCATTAGCAGGTGATACAGGGAAAATCTTAGGTCAGACCTAGCCTGGAGCACTGTATACGGCAGTGGATTCTTCATTTGCAGAAAGACATAGATTTCTGAAGATAGTTTAGAGCAGGGATACTAAAATTGTGAATGGTATGTACAAGATGAAATATCTTTCAAAGTAGAAATGTTAGGTTTCTCAAGAAAAGATGAGAAGATGCGCTCAAATGATTCTTATCTGCTGTCAATTTACGTTTCTATGAAACTCAACTGTCTACTTGACATAACTTGGTCCCTTTTGTTACTCAAACATGAATTTACGTTAAATCGCTGACATATGTTTATGTTATTTCTTGAGGTTAATTGGACTTTCTCTCCTACTGAAAAATAGTTTCAGTAGCTTCACAGAGCACTTTGTTGATGGTGTATTTATTATAAAAATACCAGAAAATGTCCTTTTCTCTCCTTTTTGCTAAAACAAACAAAATGTCTGCATATCTAAAGCTTTCTAGTTGCAGACAACAGGAATTGACCTACAGCTATTTTGATTGTGAATAAGGATTTTGATAGTTTGTTGAAATTATATTCTCCGGTTGTTAAGTAGTTTAATATACATTCTTTCACATGTAAAATAAAAACCAGTTTCTTATAGAGAAGCTGCAGCTCCAGATATCAGAGTTCTTTCCATGCTTGCACACAGGGGTCACCACATAAATTTAAAAGAGACGTCTCATGTATCATATGCATTAAAGTGCCTTTAATTAAGTAAAATAAATTGAATAGATAAATAAATTAATTATGCTAAAAAATTGTAAATAAATTAGGTTAAGCGCCATGTGCTAAAAGAGACATGGAAAATACATTAGTAGGTATTTTTTACTTTATGGTAAATAGGCTTTTATTGCTGACAATTAACTAATAATTAATTCATGTCCAGGACGTGGTTATTTTAGAAAACTGATGATGTGTGGTTACTATCAGAGCTTGTAATAATCAGACAAGCCATGATTTATAATATCCTAACATTTTCCCGCTTGGTGGTGGACACACTTCCTTTTTTTTTGTTAACTTCCTTTTTTTGTTAACTTCCTTTTTTTGTGTGAATTTGTCATTGCTTTAAATTGCACACACACAGCCTGAAAGACATCACAGTTCCAACACATTATGAGCTAGATACCTTTCTGGAAGGAGTACACAAGACACTTACTTCTTAATGTCACTAATCAGAAGACCAACGGGGCATTTCTAAAATGTGACTGTACTTTATATATATCATTTTATTCAACGGGTAAGTCTTTTATTTCCCCAGTATCATGACGAAAGAAGTTAAAGTCCATTGTTATAGCTTCGTAACACTACAGAGTAAAAGTATCTGCATTAAAGGAGTTGTATAAGGTAAAGATGTATTTACTAAGGCGATAACTTATTAAAGTGAGGACTTTCACTTAAAATTATTCTAGTTTTGTTAGTTTCTACGTAAGTTTCTATGGCTGCCATGAGGAATTGTAGCACATACATGCATCAACGTAGAAAAAAATGATTGACATGTATAGAATCAAATATAGCTGCACCATGTATGACTGCTCCTATAGGTACTCGTGGATAGGATTGCTCGTGTTTCTTGAAACATATTTAAATAAAGTATATGGTAGAAAATGAGTGATGAGGAACTGAAAATATTTCTCAATAAGAGAACATTTTGAAAGTATCCTGTCACAGCTGTATTAAGGAAAATAGAATCTCACCCTATGTTTTAAATCAATATGTCATGGGAAGTTTTGTGAAAAATCACGTGTGTGTCTTTATAGGAACAAGGCTGCATGATGAAAAGTGAAAAAGCACTATTTTTAATTTCACTTACTATTATGGAGCTATGTGCCCCCGTAACTCTAGTAGATGATAAAATACATTGTAAGTATTTCTACTGTAGTATATTGCGGTTTTATTATGTTTAGTATTATTTTTGAAATGTCTATGGTTGTAATTGTACATTGGCTCAGAGAACATCACAGCGAGTCCAATGAGACCCTCCCATTGATTTCAATAGTAGCTCTTTCCTGTCATAGCTTGAATTTTTGGACCACACAGGAGGTAGGAAGCTGCAGCTTCACTATAAGGTAAGTTTTCATTTTTTTTATTTTTAACGAATACATATTAAAACACATGCAAAATACCTGAACACTTATTCTTCTTTTGTGAGGCTGTCTGGGACATTAACGGGCCACTCCAGCCATCATATGCACATTAATGTATATGATAGGTGTATGATTTTTTCTTTATCTGTTTGTTTTATGATATATTGGATGTATTTCTATGGGAGCTAGAAGCATTGTTCAAAATGGTACTCTGTTCGAATTGATATGAATTAATTGTGTTCGTTTGATATTTTGATTACGCTCATTTTCATTACATTTCTTTAATTATCAATAATAATATTTCACTAATATTTCTAATTTATTTGTATTCATATGAGCAAATTCTGCATATTTCTACGCATTGTCTTATTCAGGTTATGTTTCATTCTTCCTACAATTACTGTATTGAGTATCGTACATAGAGTATATTGTAAATATATGAACAATTGTTTTATAAATTGTTCCACAATCTACGATATCTATAGTTATTGCTAATAGCAGCATCTTCTCCAGATTTTAAAGATCATTTCAGCCAAAATCTTTTCATTTTTCTATTTTCACATGGGCTTAAATGGATGTATATAACCTAAGGGTTACCTGTAGATCAACTCATGGGCGTGCTTTGTCATGCCACAAGGTGCCGGTAATATCAGATAATCAGTAGTGTATATTAATGCATGCAAGATTTAGCAGCATTTACCTATGTGTAATCTAATACTCCCCTGGCAAAAGACACACTTCTCAAATATGCATTTCTTAACAGATCAGGATTGTCCCAGATTAATTACACCAAAATCCAAATAAAATGTTTAATGTGTGATATAAATAACACCACTAAAAAAAAATATTGTGCCTAAAATAACCATCAGGGAAATAATTAACTTTATATAAATGATGTTTGCATATCTACTTCATTGTTGTATTGTTTATATTTCACTGACATTTTAACATTATTAACCTATTTACAGATCTCCTTAAACCACCCAACGTTACAATTGCTGGTGTTAGCTCACACTCAGTTAAGCTTGAATTGTCTACAGAGGAGCCTAAGCATTGTTATGTTTTGCATTATAAATACCTGGATGAAGAAAAACCATTCAAAGAGGTAATCATCGTCTTTTCTTTTTTTTTCTTTTTAATGAATGCTAAATTATATTTAAAAACCAAGACACGCAAAGCCAGGGTTCCTTATACACCGATCAGCCATAACATTATGACCACTGACAGGTGAAGTAAATAACACTGATAGATAATCTTGTTATCATAGCACCTGTCAGTGGGTGGGGTATTTTAGGCAGCAAGTAAACATTTTGTTCTCAAAGGATCTAAGCGACTTTGACAAGGGCCAAATTGTGATGGCTGGACGACTGGGTCATAGCATAACCAAAACTGCAGCTCTTGTGGGGTATTCCTGGTCTACAGCGGTCAGTACCTACCAAAAGTGGTCCAAAGAAGGAAAAGCAGTGAACCGGCAACAGAGTCATGGGCAGCCAGGGCTCATTGATGCTCGGAGGGGGGGGGAAGGCAGGCCTGTGTGGTCAAATCCAACAGACAAGCTACTGTAGCTAATATTATTGAAAAAAGTTAATGCTGGTTCTGATAGAAAGGTGTCAGAACACACAGTGTATCGCGTAGCCACAGACCAGTGAGGGTGCACATTCTGACCCCTGTCCACTGCTGAAAGTGACTACAATGGGCAAGTGAGCATAAGAACTGGACCACGGAGCAATGGAAGGAGGTAGCCTGGTCTGATGAATCACGTTTTCTTTTACATCACATGGGTGATTTATGGAAGCCCCACCTCGCAATTTACAGGACTTAATAAAGGATCATCTGCAAACATCTTGGTGCCAGATACCACAGCACACGTTCAGAGGTCTAATGGAGTCCATGCCTCGATGGGTCAGGGCTGTTTTCGCAGCAAAAGGGGGACCTACACAATATTAGGCAGGTGGTCATATTGTTATAGCTGATCGGTGTATAATGGATTTCCTCATGGCCCAATTTCTACAGGGATATCTCTTCTACTATAAATGAACATTGCATCCATAAAATTAATATTTTCATTATACTTGATTTTATGGAAGGAAGATTTTTTTAGTGGTGTGTTTTTTTGGAGTCTTAACCTAGCAATTATTACTGAATTGACTTGAATGTTGTCCATAGAATTGTATGGTGACCTTGAATGGGTCCATTGAAGTCAATGAAGGATGCAAGGGGTGCTTGGATGGACCTCAACCTGGGGGACTCAAGTAGGGCGTAGGTAGGGCTTTTTTTTGTTCTTCTTTCTTTTCATATGTTTGTACAGGGGCGCTGTGAGTAACCTTGTAGACCTTGCAAGGTTACATTTACAGTCTGCATGTTAATGAATTTGCAAGTTGCTCACTTTTTTCAAGTTGTACCCACTTATCTCTCCTGCATTCAAGCGTAAGAGTGTTTTCTGTGAGAAGTAATGCAAGCTGGTCCTTGAGAATTTTATATTTGCCAAATTGCATCTATTTGCAGTTTAGTGAATGGACCCTGTGGTCTATAATGGGTAGTCTACTTACCAATTTCAAACTCTGTATACAATGCTTGATGTCACACTTTGCCCATATTGTTTGTGCAAAGATGTGTGTTATAAATATATGTTTTGTTAACGCTGTAAAGCAAATGTATATGCAAAAATTAGTTATATGTTTGCCTTGGTGATAATTACTTCATATTAACATATGTTTTGTACTTTTAGAGAGAACTGGAAGATAATCATGCAACCATCAAACTTGGCCTGCATTCTGGATTTGTGGCGAGAGTATATTCTATACTTTGTGATGAGAATCACACCAAAGAAAACAACTGGACAGAAATTACTTATAATGCGCCTCCAGGTAACTTTATAATACACGTTATTATCAACCATGTATTTTCAATATTTCCTGTATTTCTGTTATGATGACATAAGGGCATTGCATCTGAAATGACTGCAATATTGTTTGCAAGTATTTAAAAAGTTTGGATGATAAAATGTATTATAAAAATCTAATATAATATTACTCCAATAAATATCTGTTACAATCTATCTAAAATGAAAAGCATATGCAACATAGGTAGTCAATGTAAACATTTATAAAGAAACAAAAAGTGATATACCTTATGTTTTTGTGTGCATGTCTTAGACATGGAATTTATACAGTAAATAGTATGTATTTTGTTTATTTCAGTGTATATCCACAATGTGTCATGCAAAATATACAATATAACCAGTCTAAACTGTACATGGGACATAAAGCAAAATGCTCCAAATGATACTCAGTACCTCTTTTCTTTAAGGTAAGTTTATATCTGCGATAATTGTATTTAAGATATTTGGAAACAAACTCAGCACTTTACTTGTTTGGGTTTTTTTTGTGTGCCCAGAACAGGATCTGATCTTTTGGATTGTAAGCATTATTTAAAAAATCAAGAAAATAAAAATATTGGGTGTCATATGAAACATGTGTGTACATGGAAGAAAAATAAACATAGAATCAAGGTCCAGCTTTCAAATTATGAAAGACAGTTAGTGAGAGCCTTCACTGTCTCCAACATAGGTAAGTTTCATTTGAGAAATCCAATGTACTGTGTGGAAATGGATATTGCTTTATTGGCCCTGTAAAAAACATAAACCTTTAGAATGTTTTTATTTTTTTGGCATCATAAGACATGTATAGTATTAATACTATGACAATAGGCCTCATTCACCTGAATTGGCTCAGGAAGCACTAGTTCTTCCTAGACTTGCGTCCATTCGGATTCAGAATTTTGGTAAATTCATAAAAACCCACAAAACGAATTGGATGTAAATGAAGCGAAAAGCTCACAATTTCACTCTCTCACATGCTCACTCTCTCTGTAAATGTTTCCCTACCTTCTTTGCTGACCACTTCAGCTTCTGCCGACCACTTTCGCTTCTGCTTCATATTCCATATCTTCTATCTTCTCCCTTCTCTTCTATCATCAAACTGCTATGTTTAATCAGCTATCTTCAATCTGCTATCTTCGTCCCCATCTCTGCGGACATAACCCGAAGGGAACTTCCACCAAAATGACGGCACTCACGGTGACGTTCTCTCTCGGATCCTCCAATTAAGGGAGAGCACATCACCAAAAAGCACAGTCATTTAGCCCTAAATTGAACTTGGGGGAATATTAAATACTATATGCCCTAGTTTTCTAGAGTAACTGAAACCCAGTACATATCCAGCTAGGTTTCAATGTTTAGTTGGTGAAAAAAAAGAGCAGTGGATACAAGTCAGTACAAAATAAGTCTTTGCTCTTGCTTGAGCGCTTGCCATACACAGCAACAGGTTATCTCCAAATGAGTGGCTTTTCCACCTTTCAATAAATCAAAGACCAACAACAAAACACAACTCTGTAGAGAGAAACCACTCCACAGTCCATCAGCTCTTCTAGCTGGTGTAACAATGGGTTCTCTCTTCTGCACCAGGCTGATCCCCTTTTACACATTGCCTTTTATTTAATCAGTCACAGGTGATCTCTAATTAGTCCACATCTGTGGAATTCATGTCTAGAATACATAACAATAAAATGTTTCTAACAATAAAACTAAAAGACATAAAAACGGGAAGGCACTGACTTTGTCTCAATTGTCAATATTTTTTATTGTGGACATTCAGCCTCCCAATAATAGCTCATCTATTTACAGTTTTCCTTGAAGTCTTGATAATTCAAACTTATGTGAAAAAATGAATTGATTACAGAAATACTGAATTCTCCAAACAATATTTGTCTGTCGTCTCAAAATGGGATTACAAAAATGCAATGGAAGCAACCTCTAAGTGTAGAAGGTGAATTAAATAGCTATTGCTTTGAATATCAAATACAGCTTTTGGAAGTGAAGAAAGATCGGTTATTTCGGGTAATATATAATTTTTTATGTTTAAATATTTTTATGCATTATGATCTATATTTGTATTTTTTAGAATTCATAATCACACACAACATAAAAAATCTGACCATGTAACATTTACTACGCACTACAATTAGGAAACTAGAAACAAAGATACACTATCTGGACAAAAGAATTGGGACACCTGACCATTACACCAACAGTTATGTCACCTTCAGCATACCAAGACATTCTTGACGATGCTATGCTTCTAACTTTGTTGGAACAGTTTGGGGAAGGCCCTTTCATATTCCAGCATGACTATGCCACATTTCACAAGGTCCATTAAGACATGGTTGGATAAGTTTGGTGTGGAAGAACTTGACTGGCCCCCACAGAACCCTGACCTCAACCCCATCGAACACCTTTTGGACCAACAGGGACTTTTGTCATTAAAGTCCCTGTTGGTGTAATGGCCAGTTGTCCAATACTTTTGTCTATGTGACATTTCTTAAAATACATGTGTCCCCTCTTACCTCCTTCTGCAGACGTCCATGATGAAGAGGCCAATTTCAACCTATTACCAGTGCTTCTTTACAAATACAGTATATAGCAAAGTTGTTTGGATAAGAAAAAAAAGACAACATTTCTATACATTTGGTAGCAATTTGGCTAGCACAATATATAGACATATATGACATTGCCATTATTTATAGTCTGCATCTAAAAATGTTCACATCAGGTTGCTGTATCTCAATATTGATACAGTCTCAAAATGTTTAGTAAGTAGTTAAATGATTCTGCAAATATATAGTTATTGACATACTATATAGCTTAATGGTACACTTTAGACATCATATCATAACTGTGTTACCTAATATTTTACCTTTTTTTCAAGTAAACGCATAAAGGGATTTATTAGAATCATTTGTCTGTATTTGCATGATTTTCATCAAAATCATGTCCTGCTTTGAAGTGTGCATGAGCAAGTTCTTAACACCAGCTAGCTCCAGCATTTGAGGGTTTAACAAGACCCCGCCAAGCGCATGTACAGAAAGCAAAGCCAGTGATCTGCAGCCAAAACTAAAAAAAAAAAATCATGGAGGGAGTAGAGGCATAGTAACCTGCAGCTCTACTGCTGCAGCATGTTCAGCTGGTAAGTGGATTTATTTAGGTTAAAATGTGTACTACATAAGTGGATTCATTATTGATGATTCTGTTTGTGGTAGTAGGCTAATGTTTTAACACAACCTCCTGGACCTGTCTAAACCTCACCTGTTTCTGTAAGTCAAATTGTTATGTTATATAATACTTATGTCCTGTCTACCCATTGTACAGCGCTATGGAATATGATAGTTCTATATAATACAATAAATAATAATACTATAAACACAGCTTAGGTATATAAAAAAATGTGAAGATTCAAAAGAGGAAGTCTCTGAGACTTCTGATCTCCAGTGATTGCCAGGGGCTTCTTGCAGAGAAATCCTACAAGTTGGTTCCACTTGCTCTTTACCCCTATCCTACCCTGTAGCCCCTCCCTGGCTGCCATACAAAGTCAGGGGGGTAATTAATCCGCTAATATCCTCTTACTGCATTGAGCGTTTTTTTTATGTTAGTATTGGATTGCAAGATTCCCTATATAATGACTTCTAATGCAGTGTGAGCCAAATGGGTTTTTAAAATTTTGCCAACATCACAGAAATATTAATGGTTATTTGTAGGTTATCAATACCACGAACACAGAATATATATTTTCTGATTTGGATAAAGGGAGGAAATATGCAGCACAAATTAGAGGAAGAAGAAATACATACTGTGGAAGGAGCAAATTTTGGGGTGAATGGAGTGAGATGATATACATTGGGAAAGGTAAGAGACATGCTGGATATATATAGATGATCATATACAGTGTGTATATATTTATATAAAGCACACTATAACTAATTCTATAAACCCATCTATATGATTGGTAAGAATATGGAAGCTACATTGAAAGGACGGTTGCCAAAAATGTCTTTCAAAAAGGGTAACAGTGATATTTGTGTTTTCATGACAGAGGCATTTGTGGGCTACAACAACCATTGATACCGCAAGTTCCATTATATATGTTGGAAAATAAATTGGCAAATTGCAATTTAATAGACCCTTGGAGAGTAGCTTGTCACCGTCCCACATAGTCAAAAAAGAACTTTTTGAAGGAAAAAAAAAGTCACACAGAATTGCTTGCGATAATTTGTTGACTACATGTTACTACTCCTTTATAACACTGTTGCAAGTTATGTGATATTTAAAAAATTTAACTAATTTAAATCAAATCCAGCAATACCCTACCAAGCTATACTGTTGTTCACTTATATATATATATATATATATATATATATATATATATATATATATATATGAAGCTCAGTAGGGACTTATAGTTGTTAATGTAAAGTTATTAGGTGTGGTCATTTAACAAACCAATGATGTATCAATCTTCTACTTCAATAAAGCTCTTCTAAAACGTATTCCGACATATATTCAAGATCTGACGAATTCTGTACAATATTACCTTTACAGATAACGAAGGCATTCAGACTTGGCTTCTACTTGTCATTATTATTTTCTCAACAACTTGCTTTGGAATATCTGTAATATACTTACTGAAAAGGTAAGTTGTTAAGCTTGTTAAGGAACAGTAAAGAAAGAGTAAAATAGTAGTAATAACAAAAGAAAAAAAATGAAAATATGAGCAGGTGGTAAAGGTAAAAACAGGAAATGCCTCCATGTCATCATGAGGAAGTTATCATTGAAGTGACAAATCTAATATGCATTCCAAAGAAAACATTCCTTGCCAAATATGTACTTGCTTCCTAACTACTGCAGATTTTGTCAACAAATGATAATCGAACAAATCTATTAGACTCTTTTTGCTCGCGAAAAAACAGACTTGCTATTTTTTACCTTTAAAAATGCAAAGTTGCGTGCATTTACATGTGCTGGCGAAACAACTTATACAATATGTAAATATGCAAGTTGTTTTGTGAAAATCTGAAATGATAACATTTAACATATAGAGGCATTACACCTATATTTATTTTATAAAATAAGCATTTTTAATTATATCTGTATACTATTTATGTAACAAAAACATCATTCAAATGTAATAAATAAACATAGTTGCAGTCAATCAAGGAGATTTAAAGGGCTAATAGGTTTTAGCAAACACTGTGGTATGATAAAAAACATGTTTTTCCTTCTTATATTATATTTTTAGATATAACAGAAAAATCTTTGATTTGGATGTCCCAGTTCCTTCACGTAAACTTAAGCACTGGATGTTGTCAAAGGAAATAGATTTCCAGGTAAAATTTGATTTATAAAACAGCAAAAAAGAGTATTTCTCTAACCCAGCGCTTATAAAATATCAAATCTATAGATTATAAAGTAAGCTTAAAATACTTAAATTCGAGCGTGCATAGGTCGGTCAGCGGTTTTCAATCAATGTCTCTCAAATGCAGATATCGTATGAAATCTAAAAGGCAAAGAGAGAAATCAAAGTGCAAAAAACATCACTGTATAAAATGAAAATGTTAAAACATATACACAGTCTGCTCACGGTATTCAGAGCCAAATTAACAATTTGGGCTCATAAAAGACACATATAGACAATCTTAAGGCGGTGTCCTAGCCCCTTTTCTGAGAATAATCACTCAAGATGTTCGTATTAATTTAAAAGTTTTTAAACAATTTATTAATACTTCAAGTAATTACATTTTTTTAAAAAAATAATAAACACTTATAATAAATAAGATAAATTGTGATCAAAGTGCTCAATACGTTCACTGGGACGCGTTTCGTCAGTCCATGACTTCCTCAGCCAGAGCAATGAGCTTCCGTCATCAATATTGCCTTTTTATACTAAAATCCAGTCCAAACTCTCAATAGTCCACAGCTGTTGTTTTTGTTTCCTGTGTCCATATATGGGCATACCATTTCCTGTATTACGCAATGTTGTTATATATAAAAAGAAAATTCTTTTTTTCCCTCCTCAAGGGAAGGGGAAAAAAAGATTTTTTTTTTTTTTTATACCTTGGTGCACACCTAGAAATCAAGGCCAGGTTAAGGAATTTGGCACCCTGGAGCACTCTCTTTACTTGGGTCCACCTATTTTCCATGTCAACCTAGAGAGAACATAATGTAAAATAAAACAACCCCCCCCAGCTTAACGCAGATTCCTCTACATTCCTTCATGATGTAACGCTCGTTCAGGGATTGAACATAAACCCAGAATCCCTATAACAGGCTCTGATTTCCTCTGTACAGAGAGTCCCTGTCACGGAGCTGGATAGCCTGACTGACTACTTCCGCTGACTTGTGCTCCCTTAGCCTGGGACAACAGACTCTTTCCCCGGTTTCCCAGTCACTAGCCGAGACTCAGTGTAGGGTATAAACCAAAACGAAGACTACTTTATTTTCCACACACATGGCTGGATATAGCCAGCAAAGCACACATTAACATAAATCAAGATACAATAGGTACACAACCGCCCCCTTAATCTGCCCCCCAGAGACAACAGGGTCCTTAAAGGGATTAACTATACAATGGGGTCCCAACCTCCACTATCTATTACTGGCCGAAATCAGTTCCAGGGTTTGGCTGGGTTAAATGTCTGTAGAGGTGGAACTGGGGGAGAGACTGACTTATGCAACACATTAATGCACCATGGGGTGGGGGGGTCTGACATTACACTGAAACAATGGCAGTCACTCCCTGGTTGCAGATCCTGGCTGTCTGCCAGAGATAATCCCCTCAGCAAGTGATGGGATGATATACTTCTGGGGGTAGATACAGAAGTCTTTACAAAGCCAAGGCCCATAGTTGGTACAGAGGAGGATGGCTCTCAGGCCTCTCCAGTGGCCCCAGTGATGGAGGGTTCCTCACAGTCCCCAAGTATGCCTTGGTGTTTATTAAAAATGACATTTGAAATTTTAGTACATTTTATGCCCAACCTTCAGCTAACCCATGTGGTTACAATAACAATCCAAGTGAACGAATCACAGAACATGTACAGATATGATTATATCAATTTCTTTCCATTACCATGTGTACAAATTCCTGACATTTTTTTTGTTTGTTTTTTGTTTTTTTTGTTCCAGAACTGTGTTGCTGACATTTTCATTGAATCTGTACCTATTTCCGAAATAGAAATCGTCACAACTGAAACAAATGCTCATAGACAAACAATAATTTAGGACAAACATAATCTTTGTTGGATCTTCATGATTGTAAAAGTGGCAATATATAATAAACAAAACTATTTATCAGTCGGCAATTTTTTACTGATGAATAAACTTGGGTTTATTCGGTAGTGTGTATTGTTAAATCATTTGTCCTTTTTTTGCTAAATTGCTCAATTACTTTCTCGCCATGCTGGTTCATAATTATTACCTGGAACAGTTTTGAACCGGCACAAGGAGACAGGAACAAGTGGTTGCAGGGGTCGCCTGAGCCTGCTGGAGAGAGGGGCCCCGTTGCAGTTGCCACCCTGTAGTTACGCCACTGAAGGGAAGAGACATGTTCTTTTAATAAAAATATATCACTGCTTTCATTTAAATCATAGTTTCCCATGATCTCCGGTATCCTCAATGGGTATTAAAAGTCCTTCATCAGTCCAGCTGAGAAGTTTGCTGACATTTAATGTTCCTGTGTGGTCTGGCAAATTAATCGCCGGGTTCCTTCTTCTCGCAACAAATGTATGCGTCCTTTGCTTAGCTAAAAACAGCTTCCTCAAATGACGTATTTCGCCCGCTTCCTTTGTTTTTCTTTTATAGTGAACCTTGTCAATTAACTCATTCACTTGCATTTCTTACATTAATTTACCTTTGAATAAATACATTCAGTACAAATTACATAATTTTTACAATAAATATATTGGTATTATAAAATTATATTGCACTAGTGTGTCAGATGAAACTCAAAGGGCATTTTCTGGAAATTAAATTCATTTGTCAGTCTGACTCTCTCTTATACTCTCTCACTCTCTCACATGCCTTCTGTCAATATCTCTCTACGTTCTGGGATGCGCCATGTCTCTGCCCTTTTGTGGAAGTACAAGTGGCCAGAATAATGCAGATGGATTCACAGAGTAAGAGAGGGGCAGAAGCTCTTCTTTTTCTCGGTGGATCGGTCTGCATTATTCTGGACTCTTGGAGTATGTCTGCAAAAGGGGCAGAGACATGGCGCGTCCCACGGGGACAGCCTCTCCCCCATTCCTCCAAATGGACCAGAGGATATGTGCTGAGGCTCCACCCTTTGCAGAAGTGCTCCGGGAGGATAGCATCCATGCTTTTCCATATGTCCTGAGTAACAAATAAGTACCCGGATGCGGAGGCGGGGCTTTCTTAGCGTCCTATTTAAAAGTCTGTACCTTCTCATCACATGCACCCTCTTGTGGTCCAGTTATTCTGTATTTTGGAATTGGATTTCATGTTTGCTGTTATTGACCCTTGGCTTGCCCGACTACTCTTCTGCCTAGTTATTTTGTTCCTGCACTGTCTACCTGTGTACCATACCTGGACTGTCTGACTACCTGCGCTGTGTACCAACCAACTACCCATTTAGTGTACTGACCGACTGTGTCAGACCATAAATTCTGCATTACCCCTTTCATACTGTATCCTCCATCTGTGATTCCAGCCTGCAGGTTACATATACAGATTTATGGATCTGTCTGTGCATTGCTTATTACACTCAGTACTGAACTTAACCTGCCTACACCTGATCCCCCTCATAGGGATCATCTCAGTGCCTATTAGCTTAGGATCCCCACTTCTTACATGAGACTCATGGCTGAAGAACTTCTGTGGTGAGTGCTTATTCGGCGAAGGCGGGCATGACAGCAGGCAAACCAATGAACGAATCTTAACGAAATTTCAGAGATTTTGCAATTCATTTTCATTTGTTTTTCGTACAAACACATAAAATTGGCAACATTTGTTAAAAATAAAATTGGTACAAATCTGAATGCACAAGTCTGTTTGTTATATGGGTTCTGCTAAGTTTTTCCTGCAAAAGAAGCTCATTGGCTCCACCACAGGCTCTTCTCAACCCTGCTCTTTTCTTTTCCCATTATCTCTCAATGTCCTCCCTTCCAGTATCATCTTGACAGAACTTACACTCCCAGGGCCATTACCAAATAGTGGCAGTTATTCAATTTCTGTTTAATGGAAGGCTGCAATAAGCAGAACACACTCTATGTGATTGATACTGATGAGCCAGGTGAGATGTACAATACAGGACAAGTAATCAGTCTTTCTATGAATGCCAACTTCACTCATAATGCTTCATGTGAATACTGAAGGAGAAAAACAATTGAAATTGATTAATCGTCAAAAATATGAAATCATTACAGTGATATCAAGAAGTAAAATGCAAAGTCCACTAGAATATAGACGTGTTACACAAAAGTGTCTATCCACTAACTTATATGTTTGAGCATTTTTGATAATTTAACACACAATCAATTCCTCAGGTAAGTGAATATTGACCAGCAGATGTCACTAAATGCAAAGCTTCCAAATCTGGGGCATATTTTCTTGTCCCTCTAGTTATGAAACATAAAAAAATACAAGAAAAAATAGTTGTAATACATTTCCTAGTGTATTGATAATCTAATCGTGTTACAATACTACAATGTTTGCTCTTGTGTGTACGAACACACAAATAGTATTTAAGTAAATAAATAAAATGCAAAGTATACATTGAGGTGGTAAGTGGTGGGTCCTTCAGACCCATAACTTACTGACTGGTCTTTTAATTGTGAGTTACCTTCATGATTAAAATGTGTTACATGTGCTGCAGTTCTGTGCAGCAAGTAAACATATACACGTGTTTACGGAATAAGAAATATACATTATTTAAATCCACCTTCTCTATATACCATGGATGGAAATATTTTAAAATTATAGTTTTTGAATCAGCTGTATTATTATTAGTCACCACTGTTATCTCTCACCTATTGTTAAGTTACTAATTGTTATCGAATGGTTCAGACAGACTTTGTAAAGGTAGGAAAATGAAAAGGGAGAGATGTTTAGGACATGAAATTGATTAGATATTTTGATTCAATTTAATATCTCCAATTACATTATAGGCAGATCCATTAAATGAGTTAGTTGTGGCAGCTTCTCTTTAAGGCAATATTGAAATATTTCTTCCTTATAGCATAAAACAGATCGGAAAATGATTGGACCTCAAGGGTATCCAAAATCTACAACTTATCTACGCCCATCCTCATTACTGTCCACTTCAGCCACTATGGGTTTGAGAAATACCTATCTCTTGATAAACTTGACCTGCTAGTTGGGTTTATGAACTGCAACTCAGAATCAACCATTCAAATGATAAATAGTATTCTCTTTTATATATATATATATATATATATATATATATATATATATATATATATATATATATATATTTATTATTATTATTATTATTATTATTAGGAACAATATGCCATCGAATTCATTTTTTATATGTAAGCAAATAGGAATTAAAAAATGCATTTTGATATTTTGTACAGTTAGTGTTGCAGACTTCCAGTAATATGATACAACTGCTGAATTACTCCAAAAGCCTTGAACCATATGTCAGTTTCACAACTTATCTCATGTTATTTTTCAGAAGTTAAGGGCTGATAACAGTTTTTTTTAATTGTGTATAAACTGAACCCTGTTATAATCTTTTAGAACCAAACTATGTAACGGAAAACAAACAATTAGTAAAGTAGTTTCTTCTGATCGCTCCTGTCTGGCGCTGACTGACAAATAGGGAAAAGTTATTTATTAAATATAGGGGGACCAAACATGCCATTTAGGAGCATTTTAATAAACAAGGCATACCTCACAAGAACATTATATGATGTAAATGTGATGCACATAGAATGACTGGCCATAGAAACAATTTGTCCTCCTCTACCTAGCATGAGACAACATTAAGTATGACCCTTTATTTCTCCTCCACTTTCTCTTTATCTTACCCTTTTTTCCAAATCTCTTTATGTTTCAGTTTACACTGATCAGCTATAACATTATGACCACCTGCTTACTATTATGTGGCTCCCCCTTTTGCCGCCTAAACAGCCCTGACCCATTGAGGCATGGACTCCATTAAACCTCTGAAATTTCACAGCAGAACATTGTGCTCTACCGTCTTGCCTTCTTCCCATAGTGCATCCTGCATTTTATTACTGTGTCCTCCCACATTGCTGAGGTCCTGTGCTGGGAACGGGAGGCCTTTTTCTCACTGCTCTGTCGTGGTATGTGAGGCTTCACTGCTGAGAGGGGCGCTCACACTAACATACAACCAGACACACACACCCAGTCATTTGCACCAATGCACACGCACAGACACTAACATACACAACCAGACAACCACACAAACATACTCAAACTAACACAACCAAACACAGATATTAACAATCAAAGACACATGTTCACACAGTAACATACCCAGACACACACACACTAAAGTACCCAGCCAGACACACAAATACATCCCCAGACAGACACTAACATACAGACACACACTAAAATACCCAGGCAGAGATACACTAACATACCAAGGGAGACACACAAATACATACCCAGGCAGACACACACTAACATACATATCGAGACACACACTTGCATACCCAGACAGGCAGACACTAACATGTCTGCCCATAAAATCAATCACAGAAGAGGCTCCCCGCTTAGGTCTGCGCCATAGGCTGGTGCCTACATTGCCTATAGGTAGTACCAGGCCTACAATCAGCGTGTCAAGTACCAACCTGGAGACTTCTCACATTGGCCTCTCCCCTAGTTTCAAAGCTGCAGCTCCTGCTTATGCTTTGTGCAGCTCCTGCTTATGCACTACCAACATAATTTTAAATGCCTGAACCCCATCCTTGTTTGGAGGCTTTAACCCCTTGGTGCCTTGTATGGGGGAAGGATTTATACACACCATCACATCACGTTATGCCGAGAGTCCCTAAAAATGGCACAACAGAATAGAAATTAGTGTTATATTTTGTACCAGAAATTAGAAAGGTAATAACTTTGCACCATGTGACCTAAATGAGTCATCCAATGACTGGGAAATATCTTAAGTTCCTCATTGCAGAAATCAAAAATTGCAAAAGCACCAAATGAGTCACTTGTAGTTGTGCATGGGTTCAATATATCACAATCAAATGGAATATCCATCTATGGAGGCCCCACCTCGCAACTTACAGGACTTAAAGAAGCTGCTGCTATTGGTGCCAGATACCACAGCACACCTTCAGAGGTCTAGTGGAGTCCATGCCTCGACGGGTCAGGGCTGTTTTGGCGGCAAAGGGGGGACCTACACAATATTAGGCAGGTGGTCATAATGTTATGGCTGATCTGTGTATGTAGGTGACGTCTGATTATGAGCAAATTAAAAGTGTATCATATTATATACAACTTGTTCATTGTAGACTATGACAGTATGATACTCTGTCTGTTTAAAAATAAGCACAAACTTAGAACAAGCTGCAAACACTTTGTTGACAGTAACAGGCTTGAAACAAGCCCCCGAAGACCCAGTGGCCCCTAGGTCTAAGGACCTCCCCAAAGCTTCCTGATGTACACATGAACCCACTGAAGTTGTTTTTACTATAATTTCTTTATCTGATGCTCTTACCTGCTCTCAGGGGTGTGCCGGCTGAGGTGCAATGGCTAATTCTCCAAACAGGACTGGACCAAGGCCCAGTTCAGGCCAGCCCACTCACAGAGGCAGGGCAAGATGTTCTAAAGATTCACTCTCTGCCCAAGGTGCGTGTCTTTATGTTAGGGTGAAAGTGTGTGTATGTGTGTTATAGTGAGTTACTGCCTGTTTGTCTAGGTGTAAGTGTGTTAGTGTTTGTGAGTGTCTGTTAGTTATGGTGGGAGGACAGAGTACCACTTGGCTTTGAATGGCACCTGGGCCTGTCGGCACTCCCCTGCTTGTTCTGTTATATAACCACAGAAAAATGACAACCAATTTCATGCATGTGCTGTGACATGTTCTGAAACATAGCTGTTGGATTACATGGATAGATACATACATACATAGAGAAAGGGTGTCGTTGTATATGGCTTTGTTTATGCTGTTATAGACACTTCTTTATAGTTTGACAAAGACTGTATTAAGTGTCAGGCTCGTCATATCTCAGCCCTTACTGGATGTTGGAGTCCAGAGCGTAGGAGAGCAAGAAGGCACAGTGATAGAAACATGCTTCACAAATGAAACAAAAGCTACATACAAATATCAAATATACAAACTGCTGGGGAGTATGAACTTAGTATATCGAAAGAGGGGCGCATGTGGAGAAAAACAAATAAAGAATAATAGTGTAATAAATTCTGATCCAAAAATAATATATGTGTATTGAATGCACTCACAATAGTAACTTTAAAAGGAAGTTCATCAACAAGACCTTTGCATCTTCTTAGGGTCTGTAATATAGATGAAAAACCACAACTGGTGCAGTAAATACTAGCAGTAGTTTTATAAATAAAAGCAGAACAACTTACAAACAAGTTGGCATAACGGCTAAGTTATGCATAGAAGCGGTAGGAAAAGTCTCAACCTACCGAAGAAGGTAAATAAAATGTCCGTGTAGTAAGTCCGTAGGTTAAAAGTATATATCTCAATGCGTTTCGCCAAACTAATGTCAGCTTCCTCAGGAGAAATAAAAGTAAAGTCTGTGTTTCTTCGTGTTGCTGACCCGTTTTAAAAAGCTCCGGGTGCTGTCCTCGTGCGGTTGCGTCATCACGTTTCATCAGTGTCATCCAAAAGGGTTTGGGACTGATAGTAGACAAAAGAGTAAATCTGATAAGCAGTCCAGGCCCAAAAAGGTAACAGGTAGGCAAAGAGGAAATCCAGTAAGCAGTCCAGGTGAAAAAGGTAACAGGCAGGCAAAAGGGTAAATTCAAGAGTCAGATCCAGAGTCAGGCATGAAATATAGCTTCAGACAAAGTAACATGTTGATGAGGTCAGGTGTTTTAATAACAGGCTTCAGGTGAGGGAGGCAGGGTTCAGTCATACCAGGTAACCAAACAGCAAGCTGTGGAGAAGAGTTCAACGCCAGACAGATCCTTTTAATGTGACAGCCACGCCTGGCAGTTTGTAGGGCTGGGGCCGAATCCCGACACTAAGAATCTGACAGGGTCAGAGACCCGCTCCTACCTTGTCCTGAGATTCTTCACCCGTGGGGCAGCTAGCATTCAACAGGCCCCTCGTGGATCGACCACATGTCCACAGGGTAGGTCACATCCTCGGCCTCGATTTAGACATGCACCGCGCTTGGCAAGTGTGCGCCCACTTCTGGTCCTGAGAGGGTGGGGCTTTGAACACAGAGGTGTTACAGCACAGGAGGAGGTCTTCAGAGGAATAGAGGTGGAGTGTTATCACTGCACCCCTATCTCTGCTACACAAGGGGGAGGAAACCAGGTGTTCGGGGGAGTGGTCTATACCTGCTACACCTATAAAAATGCTTATTCCCTTCACTCAATGCTTGATGATTGAGCTATGTACCTTGTTGCTGTTCCCTTTACCCTGTCTCCGTTATATATTTGTCTTAAAGCGATTTCCTGGTTTTGACCTTTGGCTTCCGTCTCTGGACACTCTGAACTCTGCTACCCTTTGACCTCAGCCTGTGACTCCATTTTTGCACCTACTCTGCCTGCCTTGACCTTTGGATTGCCTTGACTGCTCTTTTGGATTTGTCCTTTCTCATTAAATTGTATTTTGTAGATTACCCCACTGGCTCTCACATTCCTGTGCTACACTACGCTCCACAACCCCCGCCCGACAGAATCCCAGAATACAGGTCCACACAACTGGAGTTATCTTAGTCAGTGTGCTGTGATATACAATACAATAGTAACCAGCTTTAGTGTAGCAAGCGGAGTCGCTGGGGTCACAATTGCGAAGGGGCCCACCTCTCTAGGGGGCCCAGGCAAACGTTGTGACAACTTGTCCGCCAGGTCCTAAATTGTTAACAAAGGACCGGCCAGTCCAAGTCGGAGTGGCCCTGTGTGGACAATTTTGAACTAGTATGTAGAGACAGGAACCCAGCTTTGTATCCATCTATCTATTTTGGTTTCTGGTTTGAAAATACCCTGGAGAGACATCATAGAGTAGCTATAGGACTCCTCCCAGGGACATCCTTAAAACAAATTGTAGTATAGAATATATAGTTTAGCTACAGCTACGCAGTTGTCAGCTACCTTGGAGCAATACGTGTTCTGAGAACAAATGGTTTAATTATTTAATTTCAAATGAGTGAGTGTTGTGCTTATTATATACATAATTAAATGACTTGTCCTAATATAACTATACTTTTTTACTCCACATAAAAAAATATTCTGTTATACTTGATGGCTACTAATGCAGAGAACGTGAATTAATTTCATAGATGGAAAGCACTGTGTCTCCCTGGCCAGAAAAAAAAGCCTGAGGGAAAAATAATGGAAGGAGTATGGAAGAGTGGCGGTCTGTAGCAGTGAAGTACTTGGAAATTTAGTCCTCATAGTTTCTATTGGTACATGTTGATGTTTCTGTCTTCTGCTCCCTCTGACTACTGAGCCATGTCTATATAAAAAAGTTGTTGGCAATAGACTTGTTGTTAAATTTGTTAATTCGTCTGAAAATAAGGAGGGATCCTCAACCAAACAAATGAAAACAAAGGACAAGGCTCTGAATTTTCATTTGAAATTGGTTGTTTTAACCTCACTTTCACTCACTGTCTCTCACTCTATTTCTACCATATAAAGAAGCCTCAGAGCAAAACGCCTAGTGCATGCTTATACTATATCAAGCAGGGGGAGCTATACACAGAAGTCCTGCTGCAGAATTCAACGTTGTGGATCACAGAAGCATTGCAGAGATTCACAGATTTCCAGTTTATTACATCTGAATCTCTGTGCCTTGGACTGCTTTTTATATAAACCATTGAGACCCTTCTGTTTGAAGAGTCAAGGGGCATTTATCATATTGCAGAGGGCTGAGGTGTGCCTATATACTGTACATAAGCAGAGATTGCTCAGGGGATTGTGAGAGTCTCTATATATTGTTTTACATCATATGTATATTATTTTATATTAATATACTACGCTATGAGCATATACTACGCTATGAGCATATTGCCTTTTGTGTTCTGAGATACAAGTACAACTTGAAGAAATAACCCTATTTAGATGTGCGCTATAACTTTTTTTTCTTATAGTTTTCTTATATCAGCCACACATATGTCCCTTATCAACCACTGGCCTTAAAGTGCCAGAGCTGAATGAAATCCCCAGTCCGATCCTATATACCCCACTGTCTAGAGCATCATGATCATACCTGGGAACATTTGAGCCCTGGCTACCTTGCGGGACGTGGCCAGGACTGCACACTGACGTCAGCGTCCGGTCCTGTTGACGTAGGTGGGTGGGACGTTAATGGGAGTTCCCGCTGACATCGGGGGAATTCCCACTGACGTGTCAAGGCCCCGCTCCGGCGACCCGGAGGATTTGGGTCTTGACCCGGAAAACCAGAGAAGCAGTGCTCACCCGGCAATCTCCGGGTCAAACCCGGAGCGTTCCCAGGTATGGTCAGGATGTCTAAGTTGTCACATCTGAAAATCCTACCTAGGACTGTGGACAGGGTCAAAGACACTAATCCCTGCAGTTACTCCTTTGGGTACAAGTAACACACTTACAAATTGATTCATCAATTATTCATTGTGTTTCATCTTAAAACATCTTGGCTTTAAGGATTTGCTGCATGTTTCATAGGAAATACTACTGCAATAATATAGAATTTTACTCTGTTCTTGTATGTCCTCAGCTCTGCAACAATATAAACAGTAAATAATTAGTCTTGCATCTACCTAGTGTATACTTTCTTCCCTGTCAATGACATTTCCAAGGTCTTATGTTGCTAATGTTTGACCTTGGTTTTTAAAAGCATAGAAATCCACAATCCTTGAAGCAAGGATTCAGTTCATCTAGATTCATTCTCACATTTTAAAAAAAAAAAGAATAATATAGATTATAATCTTTTTCTAAGATAATTTTCCTCATACATCTGCTTTTTAATTGTTCCTAAACAGTGTCCTTCATCCATGATGTAACGACCGCAGTGTTAGGCTACAACAGTTTTTAATTTAATGTCTCAATATTGTTAAAGTTACACCACTTAAATTACAGTTCGGTCAATTGGTATTATTGTTTAAAAGTAAAATTGATGCAAAGTTTTAAAAGCCTGCATGAACTGGTTGCTATGGTGACAAGACCACTTTGTCCAAGAATTCACCTTTAGAAATAACACTAGTTACTTACAACGATAATCAATAATCTAGTCAAGCACAACATTTTTCATTTTCTGGGATGTCAGAGCAGCGACTGTTTATACTAATGCAGAGTTAAGTAGCCTCACCAATAGCCACAAGGACGTGGCATGGATGGCCATTCAGGGAGGTCTCCCCCTAGATATGTTCATGCATCATAGGTTGACATTACTGCATTTGTTTTGGCAGTGTACTTTTCCACTCCTCACAACTTGGGGAAATCTATTCACTAAACTCTGAGTGCTTGCCAGATGGCAGAAATGGCAGGTTTTAGCAGCTAACAAGCACACGTTTGACTCATATTTGTACTCTCAGAAAATAACTGTTAGCTTGCATTTACTCTGCTCCATGACATTTGAGTATGTGTAGTTTGATGAGAGTTGCCTACAATAACCCACAAGTTGCTTGTCTTGCTAGCGGTAGCAAAATTGCTACCTATAGGTTACTGAGGTGACTTACAAGCCCACTCCACACCCCTATATAAACATTAACTATTTACCAGGGCAACACCACAAAAATGTTAAATGAAAAGGGACCACTCCCTGTGATGCCAAGTAAAGGAGCAAGTGTATGGGTGCAGAACTGGTATCACCTAATGAGCAAAACAAGCCACATGAACAGCAGGAAATGCTAGGCAGAATCTTAGTCAAGGAAGGTCGAGGTCGGGTATACTGGAGCAGAACTCGAGACATCTGTCACAAAGGGATAAGACAGGAATAAATTGCAAGGCAAGGCCGAGGTCTGGTGCACAGTTCAGGATCTAATGATGAACAAGGTCCATAAAACAAGGCAGGATATATATTTGCATAAGGGGCAAGGAGTGCACACTCAGCAATTAAAACTGTGCATGTGTTCCTTTTAACCCCTTTATGGACAGAGCTGTTTTTTTTTTTTTTGTACCCGAGGGACTAGTGTTCCATATAGACAACCAGACAAAACCACATGTCTGAAAGACATCAACTGCTGCAAGCGTAGAGAATTCCCTGCCCAATGGGGCACCTCACTTGATCTCCCAGCATTTGACCCTTTGGCTTGTTACAGTTATTCTGATTATTTCTTTGTATTTCTCTCTTCCTTTCTTGGTATTGCTTCTGCTTGCCCTCAGAGGGATGTCCTTTCATCTGAAGCAGTTTGATCTGGGTTTCCTTTGCTTTCCTACAGCTTCTGGTTCTCATGGATCGGTGCTGCATCATTTTTCCCCCCTGTTCCCTCTGCCTATTGTTTAGTCATCATTCTTCCCTGTCGGCACTGTGAAACGGCTAAAAGCAAGCTTTTCTCCTTTTTTTTCCAGTCTACCCTCCTGGCGACAGCCATAATGGTGGTGGATGACGAACTCCTGTTTCTCACAAGAGTTTGCCTCCATCTTGGTTTTTTCCATCACTGGGTAGTAACGCTTCCCTGCAGGGTTGGATGATGTGGCTGGCATGTAGGTCTTCCTCTGTTGGCTCATGACTGTTCAGTGTCCCTCTTTGGCCTCGGGCCAGTGAGGTGATGCAGACGGTGCAACTGTTAGGTGCATCACCCCACCATACAAAGGTTGCTATTTCTAATCTCTATGGTGCCCTTTTGGCAAGTGGAAACCTGGCAGATATTCTGGGCGGTGGCAGATTGGTCCTGCAACTCTACCTTTCGCACCTTTTCTTTTCGCCCTTTATCTTCAGCGCCTTTGGCTTTAGTTTGGAGCATAAAAGTTGTTCATCCTGTCTTGCCTTAAAATGAATTGTGAGGCAACCAATCAAAATATGACCCTGGTATCCTGGAAAGTGTTTCTTTGAGTGTTTCTTTAAGACCCAACATTTTCAATATACAAGCTTCAGCACAGAGAGATTAATTAAACTGGCGTATTTACTACTCACAGATCTTTTTCTCAATAAGGCTGGTTGGTTCTCCATAATACATACTGATGTATTTTAAATGTACTTTATATCCTTCACATTTATCTACTTACTACACTATATATGTTTATGTTCTGTTTTTTATATATATGTTTGGATCTATTTGAGTTTCCTTCAGCACTTCAAGGATTTGTTGTGTTTGTGTCACAACCACCCGCACAATGGGACTCACCGCAGGAGTTATTCTGCCCAATCCCCTGATACCAAGAGAGGAGCCCTTAGTAGCAGAGAACCAGGACTTAGAGGATCCCAACAGCAAGGAGGCCAAGTGCGGGCATGTAGATATAGGTACTGAGTAAATAAGGTGAAGGAATCTCCAGATTAACCCCACAGGTAGAATAGAGCTGAAGGGGTAAACACGGATCAGGTAGTAGTACAAGCCAGAGGGTCGAGACAAGGAGCGGAAAGTCAGACAAGCCAAACTGGTACACGGATCATGTAGTCGTACAAGCCAGAGGGTCAAGACAC
This sequence comes from Spea bombifrons, assembly GCF_027358695.1. Taxonomy (NCBI): domain Eukaryota; kingdom Metazoa; phylum Chordata; class Amphibia; order Anura; family Pelobatidae; genus Spea; species Spea bombifrons. The sequence continues at coordinate 30,283,104 of NC_071088.1, read as the reverse complement.
GGAGCGGGAAGTCAGACAAGCCAAACTGGTACACGGATATCCGGGCAGAGGTACAGAGTCAAAATCCAAAGAGTAGTCGGGCAAGCAAAGGGTCAATGGCAACGAAGATCAGGAACACAGCAGCAAAAAAATTATAGGACCCCAACAGGGTGCAGGAGAAACGGATTTCCGGCTTTTTAATGCCGGCGCCAATCTAAAAACCCTGCCTCCATGGTGACGTCACAACCGAGCCTCCAGCCATCCATCACTGCCCGATACCAGCCGTGCGGCTTAGCCACACCCCCAGAGTTCCTGCAGGCGACGTCAGGAGAAGAGGTAAGTCCTCTTTCAAGGGAATCCCCAGACTCAACCAATGGAGTCCCGTGCCGGCGGCTGAGTCCCAGAGCTTCGGGACGGAGTCCCGCCCGCTGGTGCCGGGAGATTGGGAACTGTGACAGTTTGTATTTTTTATTATTCACTCACACACGTGGATTAGCCACCACACAGAGTGCGCGGTTATTTATTGTTTCCCTTCATTTTCTCTGTCACTAAATCAGGGATGAGGTCTGATTTTATAACACACAGCACTGGCACATTCGTGTTTATTATTGGTTTCTTTTTACTAGCACATCACTTTATTTGTTATTTGTTTTTGGCATATTTACTAGTCACAGATGTTTTTCTCAATAAGGCTTGTTGGTTCTCCATAATACGTACTGAAGCTTTAACTCTCCAATTTCAATAAACACTAAAAAATGATCAACCTCAATAAGCTTCATGAAATTAATAAGTAGCCCTAACCTTTGTGGCAGAAGCTGACTGGGTTTCACTCTTCATAAAATATAATGGTGTTTATTTTTACATTGTAAAATATCTAAAAAAAACATAGAAGAAAGAAAAATTCACAGCTGCTTGGCCTCTTTGGACTCAAGGCCCTATAGTCATTGAACTATATCTAATAATGCATTCCACTATATACATAATTCCTTTCCACATGGCAGGTATACCATTTTATGCAACATAAAATCTTTTTACTCTGTCAATAAACTATGAAGCATTTTGAAGAATCTGAAGGTCTAAATACAATCATCAGACATTCCCATGGCTTACACTTAATTGCATTATTTACTGCTGGCAATTCACTTTACCTGCAGATATTTACAGTATATAATTAATTTCAAGCAATTCACACTGCCTACATCTGGTTACAGAATTTATTGCTGTTCTGAACATCAGGGCCTCCAGATCTTCACCTGCCTGACTTGACATCTACAGCCACTCAGGTGTACTCTTGGTTTAAATTTTATGTCTTCTTGAGATTTCTCATGGCAATCTAGTTTGTTTTGAATATACCTATGAATAGTATCTGTGCATCCTTGAAGTATATCCCTTGTGCACCTGTGTAGCTATAAACCACCTATAATGTTAGACAAATTCTTGGAGGATATAATCAGACATCAGAAAATTGATTTGGAGAGCCAATACCTTCCTATATGATCAGGAAAATTAAAACCTCCAAGTTTTATATCAGCTGTTCATCATCTTACACTGAAAGCGTGCTAACAGCTACTGCAGTGGATTGTTATACAAAATGACGGAAACTATATATTGTACAAATTGAACTGGTTGCAGACCAGCTTTAAAAGAAAAGATAAATGTAACATTCAGGCAATTGCCCCCCAGTCCCCATACACATTTTTAAATCATTGTTTCCTTAAGTGTACTGTTTATCTTTGAAGCCTGGGTTGAATAGTTCAATTTTTTTGGGAACCTTGGAATTTTTTTTTGTATTAAATCATAAAGTGCTTTCTGTATTTGAATAGTCTTGAGCAGTACCTATTCTAAACAGCAATTATACATTTTAGAAAGGAGTGACAGCTGCCTTTAAATAGACTTCAATGATCATTATAGAGAGGAAGGTGGAAGGAGTTTTCTGTAAAAAAAATTCCATACTCTCATTAAGGTATACATATACTATATGAAGAAAAGTATTGGAACACCTGACCATTGCACCAACAGGGACTTTTATGACATTGCATTTTAATCATATAGATATTAATATGAAGTTGGTACCTCCTCTGCAGCTGTATCAGTGTCCTCTCTTCTAGGAAGGCTTTCCACAAGAATGGGGATTTTTGCCCATTCATTCACTAGAGCGTATATGAGGTCAGGCACTGATGTTGGTCAAGAAGGCCTAGCTTGCAAATACCATTCTAGTTCATCCAAACATTTTTTAGTTAGCCAGGTAAGGCGAGAATAGGACATCAAAAGCCATACCTTGTGCCCTGGTTGATACGAAGGAGCTGGCTTGCATTGTCTATCAGCATATACTTTGTATCTGTTCTGTGCTTTTCGCAGGCCGCGCCTGTGGATATTTGCACCTGGATATTATAGTCATATTCGGCTGTGGGTAATAGACAAATCATCTTGTAAGTTCATCTGAAGTACTGTAGGAGTATCTGGTTAACTTGAATATGGAGAACTTGGTTCCCAATGTCATAGTTTATTTTGGGTGCTGAGAGTCTTCAGGAATAAAAAGCCACAGGGTGTAACTTATTTTGTTCTCCCTGCCTTTGTCAACATATGCCCCCCAGTTTCAAAGGGCATCCACCTCCAATATGTATGGCTGCAAGGGATCAAAAAAACAACAACAAAAATGGATAGAGTGGAAGTAAGCAGGAGTTTCAGCTGGTCAAATGCCTCTTGTGGTTGTGTAGTCCAGAGGAAAATTTGTTTTTTTTAGTCATTTCTGTTAAGGGTTGATTTTGTGTTAAAAATCTACAAAGCCTAAAAAACATGGATCTCATTTTTGTTGGTTGGGCAAGGCCATTGAATGAGGGTTGTTAACTTGTTGTTACCCATCTGTAGGCCTTGTGGGGTTAACAGGAAACCCAAGAATGCCACTGTGGTAGATTCAAACGTGCATTTCTCAAGCTTTGCATCTATGTTCTGTTGCCAGAGAGACGAGTGAAGACTTTAACCATGTGAATAAGTTGTTCCTCCAGTGAAGGGGAGAACCCCAGTATGTCATCAAGGTATTTGACCATGAAGACGTCAAGGTAATCCCGGAAGAAGTCACTTGAAGTGGCAGGGGTGGAGAGACTGAAAGGCATCATGTGTACTCCTATTGCCATAGTGGAAGGTGGTTTTCCCCTCATTGCCCTTTCAGACCTTGACTAAATTGTATGCTTCTTTTAGATCAAGTTTGGAGTAAATACGGGCAGTAATAAGACAATCTATCAGTCCTGTTTTTAATGGTCATAGCATTTAGGGCCCATAGTACACAAAAAGACCCTAATCTAATTCCTTCTTTCCTCCAAAAAAGATGCCGGTACCTCCAGGTGAGGTAGAGGGCCCTATAAAACTTTGCTTGAGAAACTTATCAACATACTCCTTCAAAATGTGCAGAATATATGCGCCCATATGGTATCAGAGCACCAGGAAGAAGATCAATGGTCATGTCTGTGATGTGGTGGTAATGTATCAGCTCTTTTAATTCCATAAAGCAAGGTGTAAAACATGCACACACATCCACACTGTGGACATGGTGCCTATACCAAATTCAAATACACATCATAAGATCAATGGTGCCTTCTCCTGCAAATCTTCTAATGTGGTATACCTTATTATGTGTGCAAAGTGTCCAACAGCCCTCTATGTGGGTGAAACAGGCCAGCCATTGCATAAAAGGTTTAATTCACACAGATTCAACATCAACAACAAGAGAGCAGAGACACCAGTGAGAGAATATTTCTGCCAAAATGGACATAGCATCAGAGACATCAGACTGGCTGTATTAATGGGACTCTTCAAAACTCAGAGGGAGAGAAAAATATGGGAGGTTAAATCAATACTTAAATTCAACTGTTTAAATGCTGGCCTCAACCGGGATAGGGAATTTGTATCCCATTATTACTTTGTAGATTAACAAACCAGACATGCACACAACCTGACCCAATTAGAGTTGTGAATACCTCCTGATACCTCCTTTTATGACTCCAATCCACCTCTGATTTTAACACTATTGACTGATCAAATAATCTTGCCTTAGACATTTTGATGTTATCTGCTTCCCATTCATAACCATGTTATTTGACTGATACTTAAAGAGAGGTCTTTCACATTGTTGTATAACATGCCTGATGAAGGGACCTGAGAGGTCTTGAAAGCTTCCAATCTATATTTACTCAGTTAGCCAATAAAGGTATTATTCAAACTCCACTTGTCTCCTATAAAGAAATCACTCACCCCTGAATCGATCATGGCCATGGAAGAGATGGGCTATTTAGTCTACTGTAGTACAAGAGAAACAGATGAGGGGCAGTGTAAGGAGGTCTAGGTGGAACCACAGCATGTGTAGACAAGAGCTTATCCCTTGGTCTAGAAAGCCATGCAAGTATGTGACTAGTTTTTTTACAATAGAGACACAAGTGCAATGTTTGCCTTCGGGTGCATGCCTCTGTGGTAAGGGGACCTTAGAGGAGTCCTATTTACATAGGTCCTTCCTGTGCAGATGGAGCTGATGGCTGTGGTGTACCTTGCTGGGTAGAGTTTGCTAGATTAGCAACGTTAAGGGGCACAATTTACCATGGTGCCTTCATGTGTTCACACAATCTTCTATTGATCGGTATGGATCAATTAACAAGGCTTCCAGAGTTTGGGGAACCCAAACATGAGCCACTTCATATTTTAGGGTGTCTGGGAGTCTCAACCGAAATTGACCGAATAATGCCAGCTCGTTCTAGGATATTTCAACGGCAGATCGGCAGAATTCTGTTACATATTTCTCCACTGGTCTCCCTTCTTGTCGAAGGTGATGTATAGTTGAAGGGTCTATGTGGATCATCATATAAAGCTCCCATGGCATGAGGGTGAGCGAATTATAGTACATGTGGGCACGGGGCAACACATTTTCATCTGAAAGGGAATGTAATTTGTTGTCTGAAAAAGATTCACAAAATTTGTCATTTTTGGCTCATTTTAACATGTCTAATAACCAGTATATTGTATTTTTAGTAAATAAATCAACATCCATTGCTGGAAGTGTGAGTAAGTGCAGACCTCAGCCACCTGGGGATATTCATTGGTGATGTGAAGGAGAACTACAGATGCATCGGAACAACATGGCAAGATACAAGATTAAATAATTATTTATCTGTATGGTTTGACTATTCAACAGTGCTTTATATGGTATTTCTAGTGTTGCATTTACCAACAGTATTTGGAGCAGCACATGTTAATGTTAATCGGCATAGTTAATTGGGATTCTTTTAACACAATCCATACTTTGCACTTTAATGCGTGACAATTAAGCACTTTCCAACTAATACAACATTAAATGTAAATATAGCTATCATCAAATCCGCATTACATTCTATGGTGTCCCTGTCATTGATATAATCAAAATGGTACACTTTATTGTTAGCAAAAATTAAACATACCTTCATTGTCAAAATGAAGGTTGTGTAGCATGTAAATATAAAAGGAGGAAAACCGATAGCCCTAAATTAATGAAATATAAAAGGAAAAAAGGTTAAAAATCTGTTTATGCCATGAAATTGTCAAAACATGCTTGGTACAAAAATGGTTAAAAGTCACCAGGAAATTATATTCAATCACTCATTGTTCTGCAAAGTGGAGGCCAAACAGGTTAATGTGACATTCTGCATTAAGTTATATAAAGCCCCTCATCCTTGCCAAGGACGTAAACATGCTGGTTGTTTCATGTTACCTTAGTAACTAATAGCACATGTCCTTGTAAGCTTTAGTGACTATGAAAGTTGTAGACAATTTAGATTTTGAACACAAGAGACTATATATATATATTTACATATATATATATATATATATATATATATATATTTGCATACATACATAGAAGAGTCCACAATGTCTACAGTTTAACAGTCTCAAAAGATTCAAATATGCCCAGGTGCTATACATGCTATCAAAAGATACAGTACATAAGAAAATGAAGGGAGCACTAATGGGACTTTATCAAACTTCAAAAATGTTTTTAATCCAGCGTATGAAAAGATAGACATTTTGGGTCACAGAGCAACCCATTGTCATGATAACCCAACTCGTTAAAGGACCAAGAATATAAAGAGTAAAGTGTGACGAAGATCTGTACTTGGACTGAGTAGCTTCGCCTTAGAGATCTTCCTAGTGGCTGAAAGCTCAATTGCTCAAGGGATTAACCTTTCATATTCCCCCAAGCACTAGCCAAGACTTAGTGTACAAACAGAACTCAGTTTATTGAAGACAGCACAGATATTTATACACAACACATGATAGGATTAGCAACATAATCTCATCAACCACCAGAGGCCGGTGCCGCCATAAAGTTCTATGGACAGCAATGCCCACCCGACAAAGACTCAATATTTCGGGGTGATCCCAAGGGAGCAGCGTCAATCAAGGGGAGAGCTCAACGGAGAGCTCAGCGTCCGAAGATTTTATGGTCCAAAAAGCGATGTGATCCGAAGTCGGGACCCTGAGCAACTGCATCGAAAACTTCCCCGGGAATAGTCCACGCAGTAGCCGGGCCAGAGGCTAAACCCGTTCCTAAAGATTGCTAATAAAACCAGGGTTCCCAAATGAGCTCCCTCTCTGTAACCACCACCGGGTGTTGCCCACCACAAGCTTAGTGTAACCTCAAAAGTGTGAGGTGGTGAGACAAAGCGTGTCCCTAGCGGCGCAGTTCCAATTGTCAGCTGGCATCGCCATAGTTCCTAGCCACCGTACAGTTCCATCAGTTTGCAGCTAGGTCCCGGTCAGGCGCATCGATCGTTTCCTGGCTTGTAGAGCCACCATAGCTGGCTAGTTCATGGGAGTCTGGTAAGGGCAGAGCAGATGGGATTTCCCGTTCACCCTGTGCCCCCCCAATGAGCACAGTGTTACGTAGACATAAGAGGGGACTGGACAGGCAGGCAAGGAGTCTCCCCAGAAATCCACCAGTGCCCCCCTTCCCAGACTCAAACATACCCCCTTGTGTCCTCAGGGGGTTACTGTGACATAAAGGGTAAAGAGTGTGCAGAAAACACAGGTGCCCTGCAGGTGAACAATCACAGGATGAACATTAAACATTCACTCCTAGGGTGATCACATGTCCAGGAGTGCCTGGGACAGTCCAGGAATGGGACTTCATGTGCTCCGTCAATCCAGGACATGCATTGTCGCAAAATGAGAGCGCTCGGGTGGCGCTTTACATTGAACATTATTGAGCGGGTGGGCTCAATAAGTTTTCAGAGGGACGTAAAGTTTATGTCCGCCTGCAAAAAAAAAAAGCCCAACCACTCTTTTTGTGGGCAGTGTGGGAGCGGAAACCGCGAAAACATCAAAATGGAGGGATGGAGCGAGGCTCAGCCAGATAAACTGGCAAACTGGGGACAGTTGGCACTTGGAAGCTGTTAGGGGACAAGGTTGGAACTGGGGAGCTGCAATGGGAGGCTGTTAGGGGACCAGGTTGGCACTGGGAAGCTGTTAAGGAACAAGGTTGGCACTGATAAGTTGTTAGGGGACATGGTTGGTATTGGTGAGCTGTTAGGGGAAAAGGTTGGCACTGGGAAGCTGTTAGGGGACACAGTTTGCACTGGGAAGCTGTTTTTTGGGACAAAGTTGGGACTGGGCAGCTTTTTATAATAGGTAAAAAAAATATACAAATATGGTAACATTTAAAAATAATAATGCAGTGATGTCACCATCAGGAGAACCATCCAGTTCCAACAAAATTAAAAAAATATTAAAAAAATAAAATAAGAAAAGTTTATTGCTAAAACTAGCGCTGTATCTTCTCAAAAATCTTGACATGAAAAAAATACTAGAATTTCAAGTACCCATGGGGTATCTACTTTAAAAAAACATTGTTTGATGGAGTAAATTTGAGTGGCCGGGTTCAAAGATGTCCCAAATAGGGCATAGCACAGACTGAAACCAAACCAAAGTGGAAAAAAGTGCACTTCCCAAATGTGGCCTTTTAGCCACAACCAACCATGTATGGGTGGTATAGCTATACTCAAGAGATGTTGCTTGCTGAACATATATTTACAGTGACATATACCAGGAGCTGTAAATTCACACCTGAAGTACAATGTGTGTGAAGAAAAAACACAAAAAAAATACCACCACAAATTTTGGAAAAAGCTGGTGGTAAAATTAGTGCATGGAAATGGTTAAAAAAACCTCCATTTGAAATATCATGGGGTGTCTAGTTTTCACAAATATATGATTCAATGTGGTAAACTAAATTGGCTGGCTTCAAAGATGTCCCAAATAGGACATAGTGACAGAAGGACCATATATCATCGGTGGTATCATTGTACTCGGGGATGTTGCTGAACACATTTTGGGGTATTGTTTGACAGTGGCATATACCAGGAGCTATAAATGAATACCTGAAGTACATTTTGTGTGAAAAAATAAATTACTACCACAAACGTTGGCAAAGGCTGGTGGTAGAATTTTGTGCGTGGAATGGGTTAAAATACCAGCATTTGAAATATCCTGGGGTGTCTAGTTTTAAAAAATATATGGTTTTATGGGGTAAATTGAATTAGCCGGCGTCAAAGATGGCCCACTTAGGACGTGGGGGCAGTAGGCCTTCGGTCAAAGTTCCAAGTTGAAAAATGCGCACTTCACAAATGTGGCATTTCACCTCCCAGTCAATCCGAGAAACCCATGCATGGAGGGTATCTGTCGCGTCTGCTAAACTTGAGGCACTCACCGCTGAAGTTTTTCTGCCCTTAGATCCACTGAAGAGAGAGAAGCCCCCAAAAGCGATAATCCAGGACTTAGATGATCCCAACAGTGAGGAGGCCTCTGTGAAGGCAGAATGTAGGTATGCACTGAGTAACTTTGCAAGGTGAAACAGCAATATGAGGAATATCAATGGATCAGAACAGAAGGGGTTAATTCCAGAAGAATGGTCAGGGCAGCCAGATCGGTAACGAAGCAGGTAGTCAGACAAGCCAAGGTTCATAACACGAGGAGGTAGTCAGACAAGCCGGGTCGGTACACAGGAATCACGGGCAGAGGTACAGAATCATATGGCAAAGAGTAGTCAGGAAATGCAAGGGTCAATACACCGATAAATTAGCAGAAATCACGCAGGAACAAAAGAATAGACCAAAACAGGGTGCCTGAGAGTAGCACAGACTGGCTTTTAAATCTGGTGCCACTCTCAAGCCCCACTTCCAACTGACGTCATGGCCGCGCCTCCAGCCGTCCATCAATTCCCCGGGACCTGCCTCGCCATACAACTGCGCCCCCAGAGGAGTGACGGACGACCGGAGGAGAGGTAACTGTAACTCCCTGGGAACTCCTGAGGATTTCCCCATACTGTTCCTCATCCTCCTGTACAGGCGGTCAAGGGATCGACCGCAGGCGGGAACAACTAGCGCCTCGGGCATCTGTATAGTATCCGTATATTTTCTGGTCTCCATGAGCTGCGGACGGACCCCCGTCCGCCAGCGACAGAACCCGCGGTGGTGACACTGCGGACGGACCTCTGTCTGCCAGTATCACTGTACTTGGGAGATGTTGCTGAACACATATTGGGATGTTGTGTGACAGTGGCAAATACCAGGAGCTGTAAATTCACACCTGAAGTACAATTTGTGTGATAAAAAAAACCATAAAATAAATTACTACCACAAAGCTTGACAAAGAGTGGTAGTAGAATTAGTGCATGGAATGGGTTAAATACCAGCATTTTAAATCACTTGGGGTGTCTACTTTTCAAAAATATATGGTTTGATGGGGGTAAATTGCATTGGCTGGCTTCCAAGATGTCCCAAATAGCACATGGGACAGAATGACCAGATTTGGAAAAAATGGTTTTGAAATAGCAAAATGCTACTTGTACTTATTGCTCTATAACTTGCAAAAAAGCAAAAAAAACATACAAACATTGGGTGTTTCTAAACTCAGGACAAATAGTAGAATCTATATAGCAGATTTTATCATTAGCTATTGTAGATGAGTAAAAGATTTTTCAAATAAAAATGAGAAAAATAGCTTTTTTCAATTTTTTAAGCCCTTCTTGTCCCGAAAAAGCATGAGATTAAAAATGCTACTTGCAGATTTTCAGAGATCCAATTCATCCTAAAGGTGTCTGTGAAGGCCTCCACACCAAAGTCATCACACTATGTCTTTATGGAACTTGCTTTATTGAAGATTGAAGGATGTGGACCTGGCCTAATTCAGGAATGAGCAACTACATACTTAGGGAGCAAACTAATATTTGAGCCCATGGTGACAATTAACACTAACCTAATCTAAAATGGAAAAAGATAAAAAAGTAAGTTCAATTTAACCCCTTTGTGACAATGGCTGTTTTAACATTTCTGTGGTGCTTGTGATTAGCTGTAATTTTCTTCTCTCTCATTTAGTGTACCCACACAAAAAAAGGACAACCATTATTTTCATCATATCATCTAAATTACCATAACATTTGTGCATGCCAAGACATTTCGGACAATGCTTGCTTTCATCTTTTTGGGAACAGTCCTTGTTGCTGTAATGGTCATGTGCCCCAATATTTTTGTCCATATAGTGTATGTTTTATCTGCTAATCATCAAAACAAGTAACCATACCATTTAGCTAACTTGTAAGGGTGATGATTAGAAATGCAATTTCTAAACAATGTTCATTTGAAAATTCTCTACCCTCCATAATAATATAAGCTATAAAAGAACCTTAAACTAACTCATCCTGAATGAACAAAGTATAAAATATACATGAATAAGCTACTATACTAACTGTGAGACCTATAAGAAAAACAATGTTCACAACAATAATAATTTGCCCTTTCCCAATTTCTTCTATATTTGCTTATTTGTCACGTTTAAATTATAATACAAGGCAAAGAGAATGTAAGTAAACACAAAATACAGCTTTTAATTGATCATTTCAATTATTGAAGGTAAAGAGAGTCAAAACCTATTTCAACCATGTGAAAAAGTAAATAATTATATATATTTTAAGTCTAACCCCCAGAATAATTTTCTCCCCGGTGTTCTCTGGTATAAACATCCTACCCTTAACATCTGTTGTGGGCCGTGATTTCTCACAAGCTCTCTCATGGATTCTTACAATCACTCAAAAGCTTTCATTGACATACAAGGGAATATCACATGCAACTTGCATGATGAATTGCATATACTTGCTAGGAGTCATTTACGAGTCTGGTTTTCTTAAAGTCACAAGCCCTCTCACACACAGGTCCAATTTTTTTGCAATTTGCAAATTGCTTTGTGAGTGTGATTTTGTGAGAAACTGCAAGTTGAGTCAAGTCACTTGTGTTGACCTTCGATTCACATAACGGCTAACATTATCAGTGGGGCAACTGGAGAAGTGTAGTGGTATGAGTGTCTTTTACCCTAGTCATTTGCTTGTCTTTGATGAAAAGTCAGCATATTGTCTTTTGTAAGGAGATTCTCAGACACTGGTAGGGCAAACAGACATTGAATCTAATAATTTAGAGGCAAAAATATTCTTAATCTATTATGGCCTCTAAACTTATTGCCTTTTAAAAAAAAATAAAAAATAAGGTTTTATTTTAGCGTTTTACTTAAATCCAGACTCAAGGACATTAAGCATCACTAAATGTACAAGGTCAGACATCACAAAGAGATAAGTGTAGAGAAAGAAAAATTGTACACAGTGACTGCCACAAAACAATTTGATTCAACTTTTTTGGCTACAAATATTTTATGAAAGACCTCCAGGAATCAAGTTATTTCTAATGGGTATACTAGTAAGATTACAAAATTGTGGAAGTAAGCAAAAAATAGGCTAATAGAACTACTCCTGTTGCCTGATCTACATACCCGGGAACTCTGCGGATTTGACCCGGAGATCTCCGGGTGAAGCACCGCTTCTCCGGTTCTCCAGGTCAACACCCAAATCCACCCGGCTCATTTCCCCTTTAAATGGTGGCGCTTCCCGCGATGTCAGCGGGAACGCCTACTGACATCAGCGGGAAAGTTTACTGACAGCAGGACCGCCCATTGATAATAGCGGTCCACCCACTTACATCAATGGGCAGTCCTGGCCGTGTCCTACAAGGGAAGGCTCCGGGTAGCCAGAGTTCAGAAGTTCCCAGTCCGCCTCCTCAGTATGATAAAATTTGGGAATTTTTCCAGAATTAGAGGATATCATATCAACATCTCCATTTGTGGCACTGGAAGTAATGCAAATAACAAACATATTAGTGAATAAATAATATAATAAATAAATAAAACATATGGGGATGTTCAGGACCCTTATAAATGAGCGTGCAGAGACGACATCTCACCTTTATCATTGTAATTATTATCATAACCAAGGAGTGCTTGGTGGTGTTCAATTCCATGGTCAAAATCAAATCCTGCAAGTAAAAATAAAAATATACACTATTTGGTCAAAATTATTGGGACACCTGACCATATCACCAACAGGGACTTTTATGACATAATATTTTAAAAACATATACATTATTTTGTAGTTGGGCCTTCCTTTGCAGCTATAAAAGCTTTTCTGTGAAGGTTTTGGAGTGTTTCTGTCAGACTTTTTGCCCATTCATCCAGTAGAGCAATTGTGAGGTCAGGCACTGATGTTGATGAGAATGCCTGGCTCACAATCTCCATTTCAGTTTATCTCAAAGGTGTTGAGGTCAGGGCTCTGTGCAGCCCAGTCAAGTTCTTCCACACCAAACTCATCCAACCATGTATTTATGGACCTTGCATAGCATTGTCCAAAATGTCTTGGTATGTCCACTTCATCATACTGATACATTTTGGACAATGCTATGCTTCCAACTTTGTGGGAACTTTGGGGTCACTGTTGGTGTAACAGTCAGGTTACCCATTACTTTTGTCCGTATAGAGTATTTCCTACCCTTGTTTCCTGATTCTAATAGCTTGAGTTTGGTGATTGATGCCAATTTACCTTGGCCAGAAAATAATGGAATATATTGACCATCCCATAGAACCCACAGAAGAGTGTATAAGAGTAATATAATTCAAAACATATCCTTATTTAATTGACTATCATTGTCATTCAGTACCATCACATCTTGATATTTAGGTCATGAAAGAGTAAGATTTCCCAGCCAACTGATTAAAACATTCTGATACATAAAACAAAGCAAGATTTGTGAAGACAATAGTTGTCTGTTCACATTATCTGACTTCCTTTACATTGACCCTGTTAGTTAAAATCCATATATCTCTCCTCATGCCTAATTTGTATACATAGGAAACTATTTATAGACCTCTTCCTTAAGAAATTATCAAATTACCCTCTTAAAACAGAGCAATGTCTATTGTTTTTAACATTGAGATTGAGCCACAGTGACTAGTTTCCCAATGACTTTTGGCAAGTGTGTAGTATATTCTAAGCATTTTAAACATCAATTAAGCTTTTCATTGATTCCATCAGTGTTCAGTGGCTTACATTAGTAAATAGGCATTCACTGAACTAAGCTAGTCAAGGCTACTGCTGTCTATGACAAGAACAACATGTGTCTCGATGACAACTACCTTGGATTGCAATTGACACTGAACAAACATAAGGAAGATATGCCAGTTTTGTTCTAGGGACACATTAGTGCTGAAATTAAACCCAATCTCATTGATATTATCATTATTATTGGCTTGCCTTTGGTATTTTAGCTGTTTTTAGTTGTGTAGAAGTAGAATCGCATGCTTTGAGTGGTCATTCCTCGCTAGGTATATAGATGTTTATTCATTAAAACTGGCATCATGCATTATAACCCCAGAAAGCTTATCCCGGAAGGAGAGTCAACAAGGAGAGTAAACATTGTTTATTAAATTTTCATCCCAGCAATATGCCACTATGCAGATTGCAACCCCAATGCCTCCCTCTGTCCTGTTGGTGTGCCTGGTGTAAAAAACAGTTTGGATTCCACTGGGTTCTTTTAACAAAGGTTTCAGATGTGTTTCATGGACAATTATGTTGATCAGGCAAAAACAACTCTATTGGCTGCAAATGAACAGCTAGAAAATTGACTACACTGAAAAGTCAACTTGTCTCAAGTCAATCTAGCTTACAGTTAGTATCAACAGTATAAGAAAACATACAATAAAGGTGTGTATAAGGACATGCTATATGATTGTGATGAACACTCTTCGGGGTGTACTATAGCCACTCAAATAATGTGTGCTTGTTGTTGAAAACACTAGAACATGTTTTACTTCGTACTCATGTAGTTATATGCAGAGGTAACAAATCACCCAGGTGTTGCGCACACAAAAAAGTTGGATATTTTCCCCTTAAGAAACTTATTGTTCATGTGATAACACATCTTAAATTCATGAGATGATCTTCACAATGATCCTTTTAAGAGGATCATTTAAAAATATAAAAACCACAGCATAGTACAAAGATGCCTACAAAAAACTATTAAAAGGACTAAATTGGAAAATGAAAAATTGATTGCTAAGGAGGGGAAAACTAATCACATTTTGTATGTAAAGTATGTAGATGGAAAAAGTAAATACAGAAAATGTTGGTCATTTGTCATCTGGAATTTGATATTTTGCTAGGGAGGACAGAGAAAGCAGATATTTGAAATATTTTATCTTCCTCTATTTATACCAGAGAAAAACTGATGGCTGAGCCCCTGCTGGCTGATTTTACAAAATCATTGGTTCTGTAGCAAACATGGGATTGGCTGACACAGGAAAAAGTGCTTAAGCAATTTAAATATTGATAACGTTGACAAAGCCCCGGGCTGGATGATATACACCCAAGCATACTAAAGGAGCTAAGCCTAATTCTGGCCAGATCATTATTTTTTATCTTTAGGGAGTCTTTGAGTTTAGGTTTAGTGCCAATAGACTGGTGCAAGCCAGATGTGGTGCCCATATTTAAAAAGGGATCAAAATTTTAACTCCCGGCGCTAAAGCTGCTGCGTAGTCCAAAAAACGAAGAAAAAAACGAACACGAAGAATGCACACGAATATTAGCTCGAACACAGGAACGGGTGAATATTCGCGGAATACAAAGATTTTTCCCCCACGAAGACGAAGAGTTGGCTGGTGCCCAAGTCTAATAATAATAATATCATGCACTGGCACACAATCTGTGGAAAATGTGTGTCTTTATCTGGTTGGCTCTCTGTATATCAGCCATTTTAGATGAACAAATCACAAACTATGATTAAAATTATTCAATTAAGTTAACTTTTAAAGAATACATGAAGTACCAAAACTCTGTTCAGAATAAACTCATATACTGTTCTGGCGTGGCATAATGAAGCCACACAAATAGTTTTTACCTTAACTATTTGTCTAATGATTGAATGAGGTGTAACACTGTAATGTTTGCTTTTAAAATTCCATTTTGTGGGTGAACCCATTTTGTTGAAACAAAGGCTAGCCTGACAACTATAGCTGTGGGGACATAAAGCAAAATTAACTCCCAGGTTATCCTCGTCAAGGACCATTAAGCCCTGAGCTATATGAAACACTGTGAACAAGTAATATTTCATCCCCCCATGAGAACAAAAGGCTTCTTTTTTCCTTGCATAAACCTGACCTTCAGTAAAATTTATATGAAAATTAAAGAGATGGGAAGGCTGTAGCAATGCCAGGATGCAATGATGTGGCTCATTTTAAATACCATGATTTTTAAATTAATTACTTAGGCCCTGTTCCTTGGATTATTTCAGGGAATGATTTAAGCGTAAGAGTTTTCCCTGGGCTGCTTTTTTTATTATAGCAGACGAGTGAAGTAATCATTTTTGTTCCCTCGCTGAATGTCCTTGTGAACATAATGACAATTAGAAAGTTAGGCCTTCGCTTTACAAATATGCAGCTTTTTGACATTCCGCACTTGAATGGACCATCTTTTTAAACATCAAAAGCTGAAGAAGACATTGATTATTGGGTTACAAATTTATGAACTTGTAACAACGTTCTACACAGCAATATGCTCTGAAATACGATATATTTGATTAAAGAGAATCTTTTTTTTTATTAATCCACTGTATATTTAATGAAATAAATAAGACCCAGCAGAAAAAGAGGATTTTATTGCATATTTATTGCAATCGTATCTCTACTTGATGAAGAACTTTTTAAATTATTCCAACTTGATTCTCTCATTAACGCAGGTGAGAGTGTTGACGTGGACTGGAGATCACTCTGTTATGCTGATAGAGTAAGAATAACAGACTCGGAGCTTTAAAAGGAGGGTGGTGCTGGACATCATTGTTCTTCCTCTGTTAACCATGGTTACCTGCAAGGAAATAAGTGCTGTCATCATTGCATTGCAAAAAAAAAGGGCTCCACATTCAAGGATATTGCTGCTAGTAGAATTGCACCTAAATCAACCATTTATTGGGTTGTTATGAAGAATGTGTCAGGGCGCCCAAGAAAGTCCAGCAAGCGCCAAGGCATCTGCTAAAGTTGATTCAGCTGTGGGATTGGGGCGCCACCAGTGCAGAGATTTCTCAGGAATGGCAGCAGGCAGGTGTGAGTGCATCTGCACGCACAGTGAGACCAAGACTTTTGGAGTATGGCCTTGTGTCAAGATGGGCAGCAAAAAAGCCACTTCTCTCCAGGAAAAAAACATCAAGGACAGACTGATATTCTGCAAAAGGTACTGCTGAGGACTGCTGAAAAACTGGGGTAAAGCTATTTTCTCTGATGAATCCCCTTTCTGATTTTTTGGGGCAATCGAAAAGAAACTAATCCGGAGAAGACAAGGTGAGCACTCCCATCAGTCCTGTGTCATGTCAACAGTAAAGCATCCTGAGACAATTCATGTGTGGGGCCAAGGGAGTGGCACGCAGAACATAGCCATGAATAACGAATGGTACCAACATATCCTTCAACTTCTCCCACCCATCCAAGAACAGTTTGGTGATGAACAATGCCTTTTTCCAGCATGATGGAGCACCTTGCCATAAGGCAAAAGTTATAACTAAATGGCTTGGGGAACAAAACATTGATATTTTGGGCCTATGGCCAGGAAACTCCCAAGACCTTAAATCCATTGAGAAATTGTGGTCAATGCACAAGAGGCAGGTGGACAAACAAAAACCCACAAATTCTGACAAACTCCAAGCATTGATTAGCCTAGAAGGGCTGCCATCAGGATGTGACACAGAAGTTGACAGCATGCCAGGGTCTTGAAAAAAAAGGCCAACACTGCAAATATTGACTCTTTGCATAATCATAATGTAATTTTGACATGCTTGTAATTATACTTCAGTATACCATAGTAACACCTCACAAAAATATCTAAGAATACTGCAGCAGCAAACTTTGTGAAAACCAATAGTTGTGTCATTCTCAAAACTGTGTATTTGCCCCTGCATATATTTTTCATATTTAACTGTGCGTGGTTTTATATAGGCATTTTTAATGTAAGCATACCTATTCAAACCCAAGAACACACACTTAAACACTCATGCTAACACACACTCCTTCTCACATCACTTACATATAAAAATTTATGTTTACACACTTAACACACTCATGCTAACACACAAAAACATTCACATATACATATGGTAACAAAAAACACTTACACATATTTTAATGTCAGAGATATTTTTTAAAAAAATTACAACCCCACCACATGTACTAGAAAGGAGGCTTATTTGGATCTTCTATTAACGAACAACGTGGAGCTGTTTTCAAATATTCAAGTAAGGGAGCAATTGGGAAGTAGTGATCATAATACGGTGCAGTTTGAAGTTAATAGTAAATAGTGCTGTAACTGTCACCAAGACAATTTAAAAAAGCAAATTTTAACAAGGTAAGGACATGCTTGCAGATAATTAATTGGGATGACCTCTTTGTCCAAAGACATACAGAGGACAAGTGGAGTATAAAGTCACACTTCAAAAATATATTTCTACACATGTACCATTAGGAAGTAAATCCACAAGAACGAAGCTAAAACCAATGTGGATGAATAAAAATGTTAGTCAGGTAATGCGAAAAAAGAAATTTAAACTGTACAAGTCATCATATGTCAAGTATAAAGATACCAACAGAGCTTGCAAAAGGGCTATTAGACTGGCTACATTTAACAACGAGAAGATGATAGCCAAGGAGAGCAAAAACAAATCCAAAAAGATTTTGAAGTACATTAATGCCACAAAATTTAGGAGTGACCATGTTTTGAAATCTGGAGATGGTGAGTTCATTAGTGAGGATCAGGAAAAGGCAGCAAAACTAAATCACTTTTTCTCCTCTGTATATAACAAAGAAGAGCCACTACCTGCTGATTGGCAATTCAGCACTACAGGAACCTTAAATCAATCATGGGAATGGCTGACTCAAGATAACGTTTTTAAACATTTAAGTAAACTTGAAGTAGACAAAGCTCCAGGGCCAGATGGGATACACCCGAGGATACTATGGGAAGTTAGTCAAGAAATAGCCAGACCGCTGTTTTTGATTTTCAAAGACAATTCTTAACGTTACACTCCAGTGTCCAAGGGAGCCCTTTTCTTTGTTAAGTACTTTTATGGGCAGTCATTTAACCTACAAAAAATTCAAATAATGTGTACCTCTTGAGCTGGTATTTCATTGAATTGAAGGTAGACGCTCCATTGAAATCAATGATAGTGCTTTCCTTGCATGCGCTTGGAGTGTCTTGTTAGACTCCAAAAGTTTGCTAAACCAACACTGGAGATAACCGGCAGTAAGTATATCACTGAATATATATTGGCTGAAATTTTAAATGGATGCCAGATTTTTGTCCGAAATGAATGGACAGTAAATGGACCAAAATCAAACCATTTTTGGCACATTTACATGTGCCTACTATTAACATTTAGCATTGCTATACTTAGAGGTCATGGTATAATGAAAATGTCTTACTATACCGCATGACACATGTTTGTTTGGAGTTTTTTTCTTTTGTTTTGGGAAGTAACTTGATGGAAGATTCCTTTTTTTTGTTTCACCATTTCAATATCGGAATATTCTTTATATGTTTTATATTGGGAGGTCTTATTTTGTGACACCTTTAGGTCAACATATTTAGTATCTTACCCTCAGCCTCTCCAAACAAACCAATGCGTTACATTTTTGTAAACTGATCTAATAAAGGCCAAGTTTACCCTCCTCAGAATAAATCTTTGTTGATTTTGTAGATTTTGCTTTTTGTTTCTCCCATGTATCCTTCCTTCTTTTACCTTATAAGGTTCCTCTCGATCTTGATAAATCTTATCAAAATCACCACAACTAAAGGAGAGGCTGCCAATGAGCAGAGCAGCAGTCATTTGACCACCCCCATAGAAGAAAGCTGCAGGTGTAATCAGGGCCGGCCCGAGGCAAAATGCCGCCTGGGGCGAATTTTAAAATGCCGCCCCCCCCTTATCTACCCTTCCTCTCCCTCCGTTCCTCCACCCCCCCTCCCTTGCATGTGTAATCCATGTGTAAATATAACTTTTTGGATATATTTACTAAGGGGGATAGGGGCTTTTAAGAAAATAATTTGGTTTAAGGTAGTTTTCCTGTTTTGTAACTAGGTATTAATGTATAGTTTAACCTAAAGATACAATATATAGGTTTCTTTAGTTAACGCTTAATCATTGTGTAGGATTGCCACCTACTTAAATATGATTATAGCAAAATTTGGAAAATTTGCCCAGCCTCTAACATGGAAAAATTCCGCAAACCCCCAACACTTAAAGTGTTAAACCTGTCTACCATGTGATTTCAACATCATTACAAATGGATTGCCTTGAATATACAACGTTATAGCTGACGACCTTGAGTGATTCATTTATAATGAGTTTGACTAAAAAGAAGATTGAAAGCCTTGTCATTCATTTTCATAGCAATGCATATTGTCATTTCATGATGTGTGATATAATATAAATGAATTCCATCATTCTGAAAATGTGGCTTTCCCTTTGACAAGTTAAAGGAGCATGACAGATTAAATTACAGTAGACTAAGATTAGATTGCAACATCCGTAAACATGAATGGTCACTTATTTAGAAAGCACTAAAACCTCAGCCAGTCCATGATAATGTTAGTACACAATTGGAAACAGGGTCAGAGAAAATGATTTCATGTGTACAAAAAAGCCGCTTAAATAAAGAAAGATATACATATTTATATTTACACTGCACTCCACAAAGAGGAGTAGCCATCTGTGCCCCAAAGATGTATCGATAGTATATGTAATCAATTTCCTGTCCTAATCTTCCTTCTCCTCACCCGTACACAGGTGGCTTTAACCAATAAACAACAATTGGTAAATTAAAATTTGGGGAGAAATAACTTTTTGGGGAGGAATGATAAAGGGGCCCCCATAAACCAATAAGAAAGAGGGGGTCATGTGTGCTGGCCTATGCAAAAAATTGATAATATGGGTACTGGTATTGGTTAGGTCCTGCAAAAATGTTGCAAACCTTTTGGGTTTATGATGAGGGCATAAAAAGTAACATACCTCTTTTTCTCCAGACACCAACCAAGCAGCAGCCCTTCTCTCCCTCCCACCCCCTATGATCAGTTGTTTTCTCTCTGTGTTGTTTGTGTATCTTGGTCTCTTTTATCACAGCTGTGGAGAAGGTCCCTTGACCAGCATATCACAAAAGTAAGATGGCCCAAAAATAGGCTTGGGGAGGCGTGTCCAGTTAGGTTATGGTATGCACTGGACTAGGACTCTTGATCAAGGCCTAGGGGCTTAGAGTCTGGCAGGTAGTTTATGGTTGTTTGTTGTTGGTTTTCTAGCTTGGGGAAATAAATATTTTTAAAGCTGTGGCAAACACACTACCCACAAGGTTTTAGTGTCCAGTATCTTTATTGGGCGAGTCAATGGCTTGGGGGAATTTGGGATATACTGTAGTCCTAAGCAGCCATGCAGATACTCAGAACAGCATTTAAGGTGGCCATCCCAATGATATATATAATACGATGGGTTTCATAATACAGATGTATTGCTCATTTTATTCTGTAGATAAATGAAATGAACCTCCAGAGCTGTAGCCTAAGATTTTGGAAAAAATTACAAGTCTGCCTTGACGCAAACACTGCAGAGGGGGCAAAGGAAGCAGAAAGGAGCTGGGAGGATCAGAGGGGAGATAAGTAGGGTTTGGTGAGAACCTGTTGGTGAGAACAGGTTGAAGGTGGCAGGTAATAGCAAAGGAGATCGGTCAGAGCAGAGAGGGCGGTCAAAGAAGAGAGGTGCTTGAAGGAGTGGGTCAGAGCAAAGGTTGCAGAACAGGGTGGGAGGAATAGAGGGGAGTCAGAATGGGCGAGAGAAGCAGAGAGCAGCTTTAGGCAGCAAAGGAACAGAGATGACAACAGAGAACATTTGTTCTTGTGGGAATTCTGAGCGGGGCAGACACAAATAAGAGTGCAGCATCTGAATGCATTGTGATTGACTCTTACTTTATGTCCCGTCCAAAGCAACCAACAATTCCCACAGTAACAAGGCTACAGGGGCATAGGGGTCGCAGCAGCAAATGGGCCCATCACTATACTACCACTTGTCCTCCATTTAAAGCCACTAGATGCGGGTAATACATGCAGCTAGCTGCACAGAGAGTGTCGAGATCAACTGATGGGATGATCTTTCACACTCTCTTTCTGCATGCTGTGTCTGATCCAGCATTCAGGAAGTAAAATCACATCCAGTTCCTGCATGCTGGATCAGTCTGCACACAGGTCAGTGGTGTGGGCAGACAGATTGCTTGGAGCAAAGATAACACAGACAGGCTGCTTGGGGGCACTGACAAGCTGTTTGGTGGCAAAGATGCCACAGACATGATAGTTGGGGACAAAGATGGCACAGACAAGCTGTTTGGGGCACAGCCAAGCTGTTTGAGGAAACAGGTTGCATTGGGGACAAAGACGGCACTGTGGGATTTGTTGCTTGGAGAAGTCAGGGAAATTCTTGCAAGTTACACCCCAGCAAGGTTATATTACCGTATTTGCTCGACGACCCCCAAAATGTAAATATTAATTTAGAAAAAAAGCCTGAATATAAGACTACCTTATAGGGAAAAAGTTTTACTAGTAAATATTAATTCACATGTAAACTATTTTTTTATATTTAATAAAAACTACAATATGATTGAGAAAAATATTTTTTTTTGTTTTTATTTCCTTTTAATTGCCAACCTGCGCCTCAGTTATGCACATCTGCCTCACGGATTGCTACTCTGCCCCCAGATATACCTTATACCCCCCCTATATGCCACTCTGCCCCTCAGATATGCCTTATACCCCCTATATGCCACTCATCCTCCCTGATATACCACTTTGCCCCCCTGATATGCCTTATATCCCTCTATTTGCCAATCTGCTCCCCAGATATGCCTTATTTTCCCCTATATGCCCCCCAATTTACCGATGCATCCCTAGACTTGTCCTCCGTGCTCCAGACTTCCTGGTGTCAAGTGGAGGCAGCCGGTTGACGTCTGTGCAATGCACGCAGACAACCTCCGCTGCTACCCAGGACTTCTGCCAGGTCTT
Source organism: Spea bombifrons (assembly GCF_027358695.1). NCBI lineage: Eukaryota > Metazoa > Chordata > Amphibia > Anura > Pelobatidae > Spea > Spea bombifrons. The sequence goes on along the minus strand of NC_071088.1, from coordinate 30,260,666 downwards.
CTATGACAGAGCACCGGGAAGGTCACATCAAGCCCGTGCTCCGTCATAAAAGTCCTAGCGGAAGTGTCGGGTAGCAGCGGAGGTTATCTGCACACATTGCGCTCTCTGCCAGAGAGGAGGATCCAGGTCTCTTACAGCGCTGTGGAGGATTTGGATATTAGTCTTGTATTCAGACCTCTATTTGAGGTCTGACTATAAGACGACCTCGAATATAAGACGAGAGGTATTTTTCAGAGCATTTCTCTTATGTATCGAGGTATGTATAATTTACATTTTTGCCCTCAAGAATTTATTGAGGAAACTCATGATGGCATTACAAGATGTAAGATATTAGACATATGATAAACTGACTTTAATGACCAATAATTTCACAGTGCTTTGGGGGTTATCGGAATCTCAAACATTTCAACATTATTGTGGTACAATTGCTACAGATGTTGCGACTTAATTATAATTAACGTAAATAAAGTTTATTATCATGTTCTTATAGCAGCTTTCCTAACATGGGACACTGCAACACTGCTGAGGTTGTTTTTAATTTATATTCTGTAAAGTTTCAAGGTCTTCATTTCATTGTAATGAAAGTCACTATTTCAAACTGTCCTATTTCCAAGTCCTGGCAGCCTTGTAGTTACAGCTCTCTTGGCCTTACAACATTGTGACTCATGGTTTATTTGCACAATTATATTAAACCTTAAAAGTTTTTTTTAACTAGTGACACAATCTTCATGATTTTGGCTCTGTATACCACAACAATGGACTAGAAATGAAGTAATCAAGATTTGATTGACCTACAGAGTTTCATCTTTAGTGACTTTCATCTTCAGTGATTTAGGAATTACAGCACATTCTATATGTAGTCAGGGCCGGCCTTACCATAGAGCAGAGTTTGGCAATTGCTCCAGGCGGCACTTTTGAAGGGGCGGCACTTTGAAGAGAGAGAGGGCGCAGAGTGGTTTTCGCTTACCAAGTTGTCAGTACCCGCTCAGGGCCCCCTCTCTCCTCCGCAAGCCCTCTAGCTCGGCCGTCATTTCCAGCGCTCAGCATTACAAGCCGGCACCGAGACCGAGCAGGGAGACTTGCCGCAGGACTGCTGAAAGGTAAGTACAAAGGGGGGGTATAGGGTAGATAATAGGGAGGGAGGGAGGGAGGGAGAGGAAGGGTAGATAATAGGGAGGGAGAGGAAGGGTAGATAATGGGGGGGCGGCATTTTTAACTTCACCCCAGGTGGCATTATGCCTTGGGCCGGCCCTGTATGTAGTCCACTTTTCAAGGGACCAAAAGTAATAGTACAATTGACTGAAAAGCTGTTTCATGACCAAGTTTTCCCCTCATTAGTTAATTACCAATTAAGCAGGTAAAAGGTCTGAAGTTGATTCTAAATATGTAGTCTATAGTGCTGTCAATGGAAGTAAAGCTGGCCATCATTAAGCTGAAAAAACATACACCTAAGAGAGGTAGCAGAAACTTTAGGAATGGTTAAATCAACAATTCTGAAAAAGAAATAACGCACTGGTGAGCTCATCCACTTCAAAAGACTTGGAAGACCACAAAAGACACGTGTAGTCGATAATTGCATAAGTATCTCCTGGGTGAAGAAAAACCCTTTTTCACATCATCTAGCCATGTCAAGAACACTCTCCATGAGGTAAGGGTATCATTGTCAAAGCTTGCAATCAAGAGAAGACTTCATTAAAGTAAATTGCCCCAAGAATAGCAAGTCTAGATAAGACTTTGCAAGAAAACATAAAAAAATGACTGCCCATTTCTGGAACAAACTACTTTGGATAGCTGAAACTAAAATGAAACCAAAGAAATGAATGTCTAACCTTTCTTAGCAGACACTAAACTCTTTTAACCTCAGAAAATATGTTTTTTCTTGTCTGAAAAAGTTGTCCCTTCTTTAATCTTGGTTTGAGCTTCCTATTAATTGTTAAGTATGAATGGGCTGTAGTCAAAATACAAAACTAAAGCTTCATGTTTGTTAAATGCTTATTATTGTAGCCTGTAGTGTCAAATATTGTATTACGATACATTTCTTATTTTTGGTATTTGGACAAGAAACACAGCGAAATAATACATTCTTATGTATTAAGAATGTCCTAAGTCACATAAAGGATGTTTATTTTGAGATGTGTGACAAGACGTCTCACCACTGAGTTCATAGAAAACGCTCTCTTCAACGTGTACCTCCTTTTCTGCCCCAGACATCGCATGACCTTGAATACTGAACACCTACCGAAAACAAATTTTTACCAGCCTTCAAATATTTTGTTTTTCTGTCCAAACACAGACTAAAATGTTTCCCAATGAAGCTAACTTATTTACACTATTGTACAGATTAACAAAGCACGTGATTGATATCCTCCTTATTTAGCTTCACTCATTTCTGAATCATTTATGATTCACTCTCTAAATCTGAGAGAGAAAATCAAACAGAATGCCTGGGGGTTTTTTTTATTTCAAAATATAATCTCTGTTATTGGTGTAATTGGTGCCAATAAAAATATAAATAATATTGTTATTTATATTATAAAGTTTTTTCCATTACATGAACCTATTTTTATTTAAAAACAAATGAAATTAAAATACAAAATGCAATATCAAAAAGCAACACAATGAGCTAGCATTAACTAACCTCGGTGTGCTAAACTTGGCTACAGCCTGGGAAATATGGATTGGATACTGTCATCTCTGCTGTCAGAGCTGATGTGGATAGATATGGTGGCACGGCCATTCAGGAGCATTTTGCCTTTTTTTGTTGCCTTCTGAGGCTCCATCTGGAGGTCATGTGTTTGTTTGCTGGTGTCCCTCCTCTCTTTTCGCTGTAGGGTGCTTCCACTGCTGTCCCCACAGAAGCTGTTTGTCAGCACGGGGCGGTGCACTGGGAGCAGTTGTTGGTCACCAGATGGCGCATGGATCTTCTAGCAACATGTAAGTTGTAAAGGTGCTGTGGCAGAACTGCTGGTGGCTAGATGATGATTATGCCTTCTCTTTCCTGGTGAGGTTGAGGGGCGGGGGTACCACAGGTTTGCCAGTGAGGGAATGTTTGCAGGGTTTAAAGGGATTTTTAGAGAGCTGGTAGTGAGAGGTGTATGAGTGAGTGAGGGTGTATTTGTATGGGCAGTTGAGGTCTGTTTAGGAGCCGCTGAGCCAGACTGAGCAAACTTTGGGGGGGCACAGGGGGCCTCTTCTCTGGCTCACGAGAGTGTACAGCCTGTAATGCATGGGAGGGGCAGATAAGGAAGAAGAGAAAGATAGGAAGAAGTATAAGTACAGGAGAATTACCAAGACCTTTGGGAATCAGATAACGGCTCTCTCGATACTGGCGAGCCCAGAGAAATGTTCAGCTTTTTTCATCAGGACATGATCAGGAATGCGTGCCAGACATATACACGTGTGCGGTAGGATGAGCAGTTCCGCTAGCATCTAACAGTGTTTCTGTTCATTGAGTGTGACCAGCTGGACATAGGCTTGTGGCTTTTCATCATGACACAGCCAGCTATACATCAAGCATGAATGCTCAGGTGCTTCAAGCAAGAAAAATGGGGACACCACTTTGAGGTGGGAGCAGAGTGCTTGGACACAAGTGGACATCATTTGTTGGACGGTTTAACCAAGAGGTTTTGGATTATCTTCATGGATTGTCTGTCTTTGGGTTCAGTTAAAAATTTGCACTCAGTTTTTGAATTTCCGGAAGTTGTCTGGGAAAAGTAAAGAAATAAGGTTAATCATGACTTTTCGGTGGAATTGTGTAGGGTGTCTTATGCGTCGTTTGATGGGTTTGGGTGGTGGGCAACAGTGGGTGGAGTTTGGGTTGTCCTACGTCCCACACTACTTGGACAATTTCCTCTGCATTGGCCCCCAGGGCCTGCAAGATTGTCAGCCGTGTTGGAAGGGTTTGTGGCCATCCTGGGTGTGCACTGGTGCACGGACAGATGGCTGGAATCATAGAGGGATGCTGGGCTAATGAAAGGTTTAGCATTTTGTGGGGCGATTGTATTCAAGATCGGAGTGTGATGTTTCACTGTGTCAACTTGGGAGTAATCTATTGCTTGACAGCGTCGTCCTCACCAGTGGTTTGTCCTTTGCCCTTCCTGATGTTGCAGCATCTGTGTCTAAGTGTGGCCTGCAAGGCTGTGCATATTGCTGGTTTCTGGAATGTAACAGCTGATGCTCCCTCTAACTTTAAGTGGGCAGAGTTTCGAACAGACCAAGAAGGATCCCTATGTCCGGTGGAGTGGTGGGTCCATGGGTTAGACAAGTCATATGTTGGATTAGTGACTTGGTGTCTAGAGCCACTTGAGGATGGTATAGCAAGGTCTAAATGGAGTGGGCATTATTTGAACAGGCTTGTGGAGGGTACTGGGTCTACCTCCACTCTATCAGCTCAATTACCAGGGGTGAGGGGCGGAGGTGGGTACCTTTGGTGGTAACCAGAGTTAAAGCTGTGTCCTGTTATTTTCCATACAATGGTGTTCTGTAGTTATTTGGGGCAATTTGGGTTCTTGTTCTGGTGGGATGATGGGTAATCATACGACGGTCCCCACTACCTTCATACAAGCCTTCGGCAGCCCTGATTTACATCAACCACCAATCATCTTCAATGCGACCCTCTGTGTGTGCTCTGGGGAATAGTCCATAAAGTATCAAATGGTAGGACAGGTAATTTTTGTCAATAGAGTTCCAGAGCTCCCAATAAGGCCTGTGCAAATGAGCACTGGCAGGACACACAAAGGGTTGTCTTCTCTGCCACTATGCAGTGTGCACTTTGCAGATGATCTGCCCAATCTTGCAGCGCACAATTAGGAAAGATAGGATGCCAATTTTCAAGATCATGTGTAGGGGATCTCTTGAGTGTGTGAATAAGCCTACAAATACTATAGGTCATTTTTAGTAAACATATTTCTTTCCTAGAAACACAAATGAATTAATTTTACAAAGTAGGAAGTCTGGGGAAAGTATTCACTACATTATAAAAGTAATGAAACCAAATGTGTCACTAGAGGTCAGTGGTGATCTCCTAACCAAAGCATAGAAGGTCAAATAGTTTGCAAATCCACATTAACATCAATGCACACGGATTGGCAAGGTTTGTGACAAGGCTTGTGAAGGTCACTGGTGCTTTTGACACATTTACGGAAATGCTCGCTACTTAACTTATACATGCCTATTTGATTCAATATGTTTTCTCTTTATTAAACTGAGAAGTAAAAACATCTTTAAATGTCTAGGTTCTAGGGAACAATAATTGCTATCCTTCACTGGATTTGTAATGTTTAAATTAGGTGTAACATAAAACGTATGCTCAGATATGTGCTCGATAGTTCAAGGACTGAATGCTTAATAGGATCATTTTTACCTAAGAGGTTATCCATGACTTTATCATAGCACACAGAACATTTGAACACAATTCAAGGTTAACCATGAAAACTATTGACTTAAGCTTGTGTTTACAAGATGGTATACGTTTATGACACCATCGTTTGCTTTGCATTTTCAAATAAAGTATGCTTGTGATTAATATAAAATGCCTTGTATTTCCATTTAAAGGCATATTTTCCCCCAACACACAGATCTTTTTAATATGGTTCGCTGTACAAATTGCATGATGTTGGATATTTATATTTGAATCAGGTTATCTTTACTATTGTTGTTATTATTTTTTGACATCTAATATTTTTAATACTGGATATTTATTATTTTAACCATTTGAATGACAGGCCAGGCCACTTTCAATTTTTCTGAAGTTATATTTAGATAACCACTAAGTAGTCTATACGTTACCTTGGAAAACCCTATATCACATGATATGGTAGTGAAAATGAAAAAAATACCCAATACCCAAATAAAATGAATGGATTTTCATTTTTCAATCGTTTACAAAATATACATATAACACTTGTATTCACTTATGTGTCTTATGGAAATGACCTGATGACTGACTTTCTAAATCTATTATTTAGTTAACTTTTATAAATAATAGAACTGTAGACATCCATTGTAATTTTTACAGTATGGTTATCCAATCCCTATTAATGATAACCATCAAGTCCACAAATCTCATTATAAAAAAACAGAGTAACAGAGTAACATTAACTTACTTAATGATAATAATTTTAAAAAAAAAACTAAAGAAAAACTGTCACCATCATAACTTTTCAATTTCCTGTCTAAAAGTTCTCTTCCTCACACAGAAAGGCTGATTGAACCAATCCACAACTATCAGCAACTTAACAAAAAGCAAGAGATAACCTATTTGGGTGGAGTATTCATACAGATCCTTATAATAGGAACTTTAGATAGTATAAATATTATGAGAATTTTTAATACTTATATTCTATATGTTAATCAGTAAATCTCATGGCATGTGTTTATTTATTGAACAGAATCATATTATGTAGGATTTGGGAAAAATACAATCATGTGTCAACTGCATTTATTTGATTTGAATTGTTCCGATATAATTTAGAAGATGTATATTTCTTTGTGCTTATATTTAACATCTTGCACATGTATATTTTTCTGTCTATATTTAATTTTATTCTAAATTGGTTACTAAAACATCACAAGTTGCTGAAGGGAACATATAATCTGTATGCTCTAATCTCCCTAATATGGCCAATTATACTAAGGAATATTGTATGGTGTTAGATGTGTAAGGAAAAAAGAGCATGATGAAATTCTCTGGTTACACTGAAAAGGGGTATATTTTTATTATTTTTATTTATTATTTTTAATAGTACAAAAGTAGAAAATATTAATTTAAAGGTGACACTCAGCTATCATATCTATTGAACAGTAATGTTGGCTGAAGTGCCACTTAAAGGCAATCCATGCATGGATCACATGATACAATTAGGAAAAAGAATGCCTATTATTTCACCATATGCCAAACCACATACTAAAATGATTTTTGACTAAAAAGAAAGAAGAAAACAAAAATATCAATTTGTCATGCAGGGTTTTGACCATTCTCAGCTATTCAGACAAAAAGTTGGTTTCAGATGGTGGTTTGCAGAAGACTTGGGATATATCAGGGAGGCTACAAGAGGAGAAAGAGAGAGAGATGGTTATGGCTAGGGGTTCTTGTAACGTCCTTGAAGTGGTTTCCGATGGGGGTTTGCAGAGGGCTTGGGATGTTTCAAGAAAGCTACAAGAAGAGAAAGAGAGACGAATAATCTATGATGTGAATGATCTAGTAAAAATCACACATCTCCTACAAAAGGGAGTGATACTTTTTTTCAAGGGACACTCCTGCAGTCATATGCATGTTAATGTATATGATAGCTAAGTGGTTCTTACAATTTCTATGAGATCCTTATTGTAAATGCATGGAGAAATTCTGCAGCATCCAACCATATACCATATTTGTCCTTTTCCTTGCTGGGGAAGTCTAAAGGCTCCCCCGTGTACAGACAATGAAATTGGTGAACTTTTCTGCCGCTCATTGGCTGCTTGAAGCAGACCACAGCTCCTGGAGATGATGCTTCTTTAACATTTTAAAGAATGCATACTCACAAAGTACTTTCAAAAAGTGACTTAAAAAATAGACTTAAATGTCCTTCGGAATGTTTTTTTCAGTCAAATGGACTCTGATTTAGGAAATTTGTTCTAGGTTAGACTGTTAAACAAACAAAAGATGGAAGTTGTAGAAAACAAAGATATGGTTTGTGCAATTCTCATCCTGTGCTATGACAAAGGTCATCTGTATCTACTGAATGTGTCATGCAGCACATATACAATGGCTTAATGTTTACCTAGTTTCTACGTGCTTGCCATATGCTCTTGTGTGTATATATATATCTATCTATATATATATATATATATATATATATATATATATATATATATACATACACACACACACACATATACACACTACTGTTCAAAAGTTCGGGGTCACTTAGCTTTCTTCATGCAACACAAGGACATTTCTAATTTAAAAAGGGACTTTCTTATTAGCATTTTAGTCTTAAACTTAAATTGGCTAACTTAACATGCCATTGGAACACCGGAGTGAGGGTTGTTGATAAAGGGCCTCTGTATGCCTATGAAGATATTCCATTAAAAATCAGCCATTTCCAGCTACAATACAACATTATTAATATCTACACTATATTTCCAATCCATTTGATATTATTTTAATAACTAGAATATTTTGAAAGAATGTAGTTAAGAGCCAGCATACATGTTTAGATTCAGGCTTTTTAATCATTGTTTCGCTACCATTTGAATAAAGATCGCCCAACTATTAAAAAAAAATGCTATTTTTGTGAAAGGCCTTTTATTGGCACTTGTGCTGAGGGAACATTGGAAAGATATATTTGTATTGCCTACCTTAAGGTTATACCTAATTTTTACATTCTAAATGCTTCACAAAAATAGTCTTCAAAACAGTTTCTGCAGCTGTAGTCTCTGAGAGCTTCAAAATGGAATTGCTACTTAAAAGTTAACTAACATTAAAGAGAAGTGCTTATGAGGTTCTTGAGGAAACACTGTAGGTCACCAAATAAAACAAATTGTAAACTACAAAAACCTAAAACATTATTTTATTCATATTTCAAATACTGAAATTGGAGTTTTTAGCAAAGCTACATTTTAAACTCTATAACCATGGGAGGGCTATGAACTTCCAGCTGGGAATGCAAGACTTTCAAAGTAGTCAAGTAACATATTACCCTAAAACATATTATATATATATATATTGTTCCAGATTGAATAAGGGTGTGATTAATGCCTAAAACCCTTGTTATTTTTGATGTCCTGGTCTTAATATATGACATTGCAAGGAAAAACACCCCAAAAAATTAAAAAGACTCTGTTGGTGATCTAAAACCAACATAGGCGGTAACACACCTTAGATCCTTTACCAAAATTATCACAGCAGTAGATCTTTGAATCATTTTCCACAATGACAAGTTGATTGCACATCGTCTTTTTGTCAAAGCTTACATTTATTTAGTAAACTTTATACATGCCTATAAAAGCCTTATCACTAAGGTGAAGGATGATATTCTTTCAGCATACACAATTATATGTGGTATCGTGATGGGGATAATAAATTCCAGATAACCTTGTGTAATCTTTAGTGAGAGATAGATGTGTTTGGCCCCTTGAAGCATAATGTTGAAGGGGTAAGAAATATACCTACCCATTTATCTAGGTTATAAAAACCCCTATATTAATAAAAAGATAAAAGTTATGAGGGGCATAATATGTATTGCTATGAAACATATTGAAACAGTTGACTATTGATAAGTCTCCTAAAGCATGTCTGGAAATGAATGTGTATTTACATAAATGATTTTCTATAGAAACTTTTTTTAAACATGGTACTTTTTTACAGCTTGTTTTTAGAAATATAAAGGCATTGAAAAAGAACACTTGTCAGCTTCCCGCTGTGCTTTTTATGATTAGGAAATGAGCAAGGTTAAATTATTTTGTTATTTGCTCACTGAAATAAAAATCAATACCTGGATCACAACTCTGTTGATAAAGCATGCGTAACCCTCAGTCTATCGGCATTGTAAACAATTTCCAAACCAAAATACATAGCTGTTGAGGCCTTGAAAGATTTAAAAATAGGCAAGGTACAACTAATTACTAGGTGAAGGTAGCGACCTCCCAGGTGTATTTTTTATGCAACCCCAGTGACTTGAAAAACAAAAAAGAAAATGTGAGAATTATGTGAGCTATGAGCTTATAAAATATAATTGATTAAAGTAGTGTTAAAACTTCTGAAAATAAAGGTTTTCTATATTCAGAGAAATAATCAAAACTAGGTAAAGCATATTAGAGAACAACATAAATTTTAAAAAGTAATGCTTGTAACAATGATTAATTAAACATTTTATTAAAGTTAAGAGATAGATAGCACAGGAACAATACTGAGATTTTAACATAGCTTATATATATATATATATATATATATATATATATATATATATATATATATATATATATATATATATATATTGAACAACCAACAATAAAAAAAATCAGCAAACAGATTAGGATATGGAGTAATGTTTAGTGTTTCGCATTAACGCACGAGTGCTTCATCTATAAATAGTCTTGCAATGGAGTTTCATAATAAGGTAGCTGATGCAATTTTGTTCTCTGCTTAATCATACCCCAGGATCACCAGAACCCTAGTTTTCCACCTCATAGTAAGTATACTCCATTAAATAAATAAAATGTTTAATTTACGTAAATATTGTTCCAAGGAAACAGTTGTTATTAGTGGTCCTATTTGACAAAAAATATGTTTTATATACCTGGGTCCAGACCCCGCTAGGATCTCTGGATCTCACAGGTTACGGACCCCTGCTTGCTGATCCATCATCAGCTGCAGTGTGGATCCAGCAGCTTGGATTACCATTCACCAAAATTGGGTGTATGTGCATTTAAAAAAGCAGGCAACTTGCAAATACACTCTGACTTTAAGTGCAATTTCCAACTCAAAATTCTAGTGCATGTCCCCCACCCTAATTCTTCAATTTTATAAAAAATAAAATAATTATTTAAGTAATTTAATAACCCTACGGGGTATTTGCCCCATTATACCCCCATCCCCTGCTAATGGTGTGTTGAATAATGTTAAAAAGCATCATAGGAGGAAAGTGTCATGGGAGGTAAGGGCGTCAAGGAACTCCAACCCACTCGTACCCCTTTCTGCTCCCCATGATTCCCACCCAGGTGGTTAAAAATGACAATTACTTTTGAAGGGGAATAGACCCCATCTCATTCCCTTCAATCCCTACTTACCCTCCCAACCCCTAAGTACCCTGGTAAGTGAAGATGAGGTCCATACAGGCATCCAGTTTACTTAACCTTTACAGGCCCAGCCAGCAACGATAAACAAAGCCATGAGACTCTATTTTCAGCCAAAGGAAAGGGGCTGTCCATAAAAAACAAAAAAAAAAAAAACAGATGAAATCCATATTTGGCATGTCTTGTGAAATGGCTGCTGGCTACACAGGAGCCTACTAACCTACTCCTATGCACCAGTGTAAGAAGCCTGCATTGCATCTCTGGTTCCATGGAGCCCATTGAATAAAATGTTGACTATAAAGTAATATAAAAAAAAGCCCTTTCTATCTTTGGAAAATAATATAATATTTGTGGGTACACTAAACATGAAAAAGAGAAATCATGTTTAAATAAACATATGGTAAAAATAGGGTGAGAAAACGCAAGGCACAAAGAGATTAATACACTGATGTATTTTAGACTCGTGCACATGGTTCAAAAATGATTTGGACACATTTTTGTTTTGTTTTTGGTCCATTTGTTTTTGTATAGTGATTGTTGTTTCCTGGCCTTTCTGTCCAGAAGTACCGTATTGGCCCGAATATAGGCCGCACTTTTTCCCCCCACTTTAAGTCTTTAAAGACAGAGTGGCAGCGTATCTCGAGGGGGGGGACAGAGTGGCAGCGTATCTCGAGGGGGGGGACAGAGTGGCAGCGTATCTCGAGGGGGGGGACAGAGTGGCAGCGTATCTCGAGGGGGGGGACAGAGTGACAGCGTATCTCGAGGGGGAGAGGACAGAGTGGCAGCGTATCTCGAGGGGGGGGAGGACAGAGTGGCAGCGTATCTCGAGGGGGGGAGGACAGAGTGGCAGCGTATCTCGAGGGGGGGGAGGACAGAGTGGCAGCGTATCTCGAGGGGGGGGAGGACAGAGTGGCAGCGTATCTCGAGGGGGGGGAGAGGACAGAGTGGCAGCATATCTCGGAGGGGGAGGACAGAGTGGCAGCATATCTCGGGGGGGGAGAGGACAGAGTGGCAGCATGTTTTTTGGTGCTTTTTTAAAGAAAAAAACTTTTTCTTTAAAAAAGCACCAAACTTTTAGGGTGCGGCCTATATACGGGTGCGGCCTATATCCGAGCCAATACGGTAATTTGGAGGGTTTTTTCCATTTGGAAAGGAAATTTGTTGCCACTCACCTCACCCATCCCCACTCACAGTCTCTCATGGTCTCTCATACTCTCTTACACTCTCACTCACTCTCTTTCATATTCTCTAACACTATCATTCACTCTGTCACAGTCTTTCATACTATCATTCACTCTCTTGCATACTCTTTCACATTCTCATTCAATCTCTCACTTTCTCAATTTCTCTCTACCTTCTCTGTGACCACTTCCATATCCCTGTCTCCTTTCCCACAGCTCTGCTTCTTCTCTTGCCTCTTCTTGTTCCCCTTTCTTCTGCCTTCTTCCTTTAACCATTAACCAGGCCTCCAGGAGCACTTCTGCAATTGGAGGAATGGGGAAGAGGCTGTCTCTGTTGCTGAGTTAATAGTAATAGTAATTTCTACAGCAAATAAAAAAGACAGCACATATATTATTATATTGCCAGTAACAAAAAATTTAGCAATTTTGCTCAGAAATTTGCTAGGTTAGGGCTCTCATGTATTTATGGGTGTTGCTATGTGAACAGTGACACAGTGATACTGGAACAGGAAAGGGCCTTCTCCAAACTGGTGTCACAAAGTTGGAAGCATACAATTGTATTGTATGTTGTAGCATTAAAAATACCCTTCATAGGATCTAAGGGGACAAAGAAAGAAGACACGGTGAGAAGCGGACGAAAAAGAAGACAGGAGAACAAGAAGAAGCAAGAGAAGAAGTAAAGCTGCAGGGCAAGGAGGGAGGGACACAGAAGGAGTCTACGTAGAACGTAGCAAGACACTAAGATCCTGAGAGAATGAATGAGAGTGTGAGAGAATGTGAACAAGATTGTGAGTGAGAGTGTGAGAAAGCATGAGTGAAAGTATGAGAGAGAGAGAGAGAGAGAGAGAAAGCATGTGAATTTGTCATAATTGTTTTTGGTCCATTTGCACAAGTGTAAAAATTAGATATGATACGCATAGACAACCTCTGCTGCTGTCACTTCCGGTGGAGCACCGCCGTGACACAACCTTCTGGTGCTGCTCCATAGAAGCCCCGGTGGAAGTGCTGGCAGCGTAGGTTGTCTATGCGTATCGCGCACATGTTCACCGGCTGCGGCGATACGCATAGACAACCTCCGCTGCCGGGACCTCCGAAGGTGCTTCTCCGTCATAGCACGCATCGCACAGACGTCCACCAGCCGGCCCTCTAGACACCAGGGAGTCTGAGGGTGCATTGGTAAGTTGGGGGGAGTGGCACTTCTAGGAAGCAGAGTGGCACTTCTAGGGGGCATAAAGCATATCTGGGAAGCAGAGTGGCATATCAGGGGTTATAAAGCATATCTGGGGGGGCAGAGTGGCATATCAGGGGTTATAAACCATATCAGGGGGCAGAGTGGCATATCTATAAGTAAGGTGCATTATGAATTAAGGGGGGGACTTTAAAATGGCTATTGGTTTTCTGTATGTATATAACATATGCTGACTAACTGCATAATAGATACAAAAAATGTTAAAATACATGTATTCCTGTTCATTAGATAAGATACTGTTTTACCATTCAACTAATGTGTATTTTTTCTTTTAAATAGCACCAAACTTTAAGGGTGTGGCCTATAATCGGGTGCGGCCTATATTTGAGCCAATACGGTATATAAATATATACATATCTCTTTACACTTTATTTCATGGAGGATTCTTCATTCTTCATGTCTCATTTCAATAGTTATAATCATTAGAATAGGTAGTTATTTGTCACTTTGGCCCTGGAATACATTGCAAGATCTATATTTCTAATTTCAGTCCCCTATGAAAAAAAAACTTTATGAGTTGAATGATTTTAATTCATTTATGGCTGCCTAGAAACCAATTAAGTTCTACTTTTTAAATTGTGGTCTAAGTGTTCAGTAAGCAGCTTCCATCATGTGTTTAATTGTTCAAGTCTGAAAACATAATACTAACCTTGAAAGAAAAGCACATTAAAAACAAATGCCAAACAAATCTGCCAGTATTATGACAGGATACATAGAGAAATCAATTGTTTGATAATCTGAGGGACCTTGAAAGGTGTATTGGCAATTCATTTTCCCTGCTACCGACAGAATATGATTCTTTGGAACAGTATACACTCAGCATTCAGGGTTCTCTAGATTATTTCTTTTTTACTGATTGAAATACAAAACTTTTTGATAGAAAGCTAGCTAGCTAGGTAGCTAGATAGATAGATAGATAGATAGATAGATAGATAGATAGATAGATAGATAGATAGATAGATAGATAGATAGATAGAATTACATATAATGTATATTTATTTTTTTCCCATAGCCATGTAACACATTTTGACACACACACACATATTATAATTTTTTTTTCTCTGTTTGATATGCTTACAATATTGTATTTTCTCTTTTTACTTTTTAATACTTTTTTAATATTAAATTATGCAATATCAGAATATTGTACTATTCAATAACCATTATAGCAGGAGAAATTGGTAGAAAAGATGGTCAAAATGGTTTTAATCTGTCATCAAAAACTATTTTTAAATTAGTTTTACTGTGTGAGCACTAACCAGTTTCATATAACCACAGATAACTGCAATCGAAATAGGAATAGTGTAATCAAGTATCTTTCAAAAGGTGATTTTTTTTTTATTCCATACCCAGAAATAAGTGGATGTTGGCAAACCATCCAAGACATAACTTTTATGGAGCCTCAGTCTTCAGCCAACAATTGTTCAGTCCATGTTTGGTCATTGATTTGGTCATGGGTATATTGTATGACCGCACCTCCTTCCGGCTGCAGCAGAAGTTGTCTACGTGAATCGCGTAGACGTCTACCTGCTGCCCGGACAACACACCGGGAGTCAGAAGCACCGGTAAGTTTTGGGGGAGGTGTTAAATGGGGGGCACAAGGCATATCTGAAGGCAGAGTGCTCTATGAAATGGCTTTTAACCCCCTTAATGCCACTCTGCCTCCAGAAATGCCTTTTAACCCCCTTAATGCCACTATGCCTCCAGAAATGCCTTTTAACCCTCTATACGCCACTCTGCCTCCTGAAATGCCTTATACCTCACTATATGCCACTCTGCCCCATAATATGCCTTGTAACCCCCTAAATGCCAGAGTGGCATATAGGGGTTAAGGTATTTCTGGAGGCAGAGTGGCACATAGGGGGTCAATTCATATCATGGGGCACAGTGGCATATAGAGGGTTAAAAGGCATATCATGGGGCAAAATGGCATTTAGAGGGTTAAAAGGCATATCATGGGGCACAGTGGCATATAAGGAATTTTTGGGGCAGAGTGGCAAGCCTGGGGACAGATGTGCATAACTGGGGGGGGGCAGGTTGGAAAATAAAAGGAAACAAAAACAAAATATTTTTTCTCAATCATAGCTTTTATTAAAAAAAATAGTTTACATGAATTAACATTTACTGGTAAAACTTTTTTCCTATAGGGTCATCTTATATCCACGCTTTTTCTTTTTTCCTAAATTAATATTCATATTTTGGGGGGTCGTCTTATAATCAGGGTCATCTTATAATCGAGCAAATACGGTAATCATGTAAGTCACATTAATTCTCTGTCTGTTGAATCACATAGCATAAGTTCTTTTGCATTGAATTTAAAGTATTTTAGCAGTGACTTGCTGCGCTTAGCCAACAGGTACATACGGGTTTAAGACATCATTAGTTAGTGCTGTCCTTGTAGTATGATGTCATGCAGTGCAAGGCAACAGTGCCTGAGAGACACATGCTTGTTCCATCTTTACACTTGTTTAGGAAATAAAGCAGGAAAAGTGCTCAGAAAAAGTATAGTTCATTGCATCATTAACCTCATATACATGTATCCACAGACCGGTTCTCTGTTCATAGTTTTAGCATAAATCAGAGGTGGAGGTTTTTTTCTGTTGAAAAAGTGACACATGGAGTATTTTTTAAGTCAGTGGTGGGTCTGATATGGAAACATGCTTACGCTAAATTTAAACATAAAAGTAAGGCACTGTTTCTGAGTACTTAGAAGTAAAAATAATTAAGATTGTTATGAGAAAACTCATTACTAAGCGATGTTTAATTGTGTACCGCCTAGCAATAATTTAATTGTGCCGTGGTAATACCACTGGAGATTTTAGTTATAGTATTACTATACAAACAATTATTTTATAAAAAAGTGGATCCAAATAAATTATCTTATCAACACCATTGTGATCATTCTTTTCCCTTGTACAGCCAATACCAGCATGCACCTACCATTACATTACAACTGTAACTGTAACCTTGTCCTCTTTGAACAATTATTTTATCTAACCCTTGGTGCATCTCAGTTCCCTCCCTGTGTTTTCTTTTCTAGCCTTTTCTCTCTTCCCACTCATGTCATCTCACCCTCTACCACCACCTTGCTTTCATTCTTTTTTCTACATGAACTCCTCTCCTTTTTCACTCTCATCCCCATTCTCTCTGCAGAGTAACACAAACGGATTGGACTCCTTCGGGTCATAACCCTCATTTCTACACAGTGAAAATTCTTTATGTTTGTAACTACATTTATATCTGCTATAGACACTACTAGATATACAATTACCTTCTTAGATATATTCTCATTATATTCTCATCTGTACCTACGAATTTTCTTTCATTTCTTTTAATGACTCATATAACACAGCTGGGAGGTCATGAAATCACTGACTTTCTTTATACTTTTAGATGACACGTTTCTGTTTCAACAGTATAATCTGTGATATTGTCCTTGTATTTGTATTTTAGTTTCCATGAATACTGATATTTCTTTTGTCCCAGGATGTCTGCTGTTTGAACAGGTGTCTGAATTTGAGAGTGAGCAGCGTGTTTAATTTCAGGATAGAAAATATCTGTTGTGACAATTGATAGTATTATGAAGAAGGGGTGACAGACATAACAATAAACCAATATTGAGTTTGGGTATTTAGTGAATAGCCAAACCTTTAGTCTACATATACTACTTGAAAATATACAGATTAAAAATTCAATAGTCTCTCTTCAACACCATTGTTGGTGGGCATTGGTTCCCATCCAAGTCCTCAAGGATAACCAAGAGCTAGCTCTATCTATCTATCTATCTATCTATCTATCTATCTATCTATCTATCTATCTATCTATCTATCTATCTATCTATCTATCTATCTATCTATCATTACTAGCTATATTAACCAAATCATATAAATAGAAAAAATGCAATGAAAATGCAATATATAGCTATGCGATTTTTGCTTAACTAGCATTACATTTTAGGAGACGTTTTTAAGAATATGAACTAAAAAGCAATACTAAACAAGAAAGCATTGAATGTCTGGTTTATGATTAAGCCACTGACATGTCTGCCCAAATAACACCTGCCCACCCCTGTGTATTAGATCAAGAAAAAAAGACAGATGATGTATAGATCATAACAATCTAAGGAGACCATAAGTTCATTAATTCTTCTCACATTGACCTAATTAATTTATGATCACCTTAGGTAATTTATTGTTTAGATCATTGCATCTGTCTCTGCTTCTGCCGCATTAAAGTAGTTACCTTATCTGTTAATATAATAGTTTTGTACTGTAACTTTTGCCATATGCAAACATACCTGGTAAGTCTCTGGG
Organism: Spea bombifrons; assembly: GCF_027358695.1. Lineage (NCBI taxonomy): Eukaryota > Metazoa > Chordata > Amphibia > Anura > Pelobatidae > Spea > Spea bombifrons. Next base: position 30,243,147 of record NC_071088.1, on the reverse strand, counting down.
TTTGCCCTTTAGGCTCCAAGTATCACAGCTGATTACCAGGCTTTAAGGGGCAACATTTTTCTCCATGTGGGGGGGTAGCATTTAGTTCTACGAACTTGCCGACCCATGACCTTTAGAACATTTACTGCTTCTGTAATAATGGAGGTTAATTGTCCCCTTTGTCTCATCATTTTAAGTGATTAATGTGAACGTGTATGCAAGACTGCACCTAAATAATACCAATGAATGTTCTTCTACTACCCTGACAAAGTATTAATTATGAAAAACAATCACGTTCATTTATAACACCATAGGGGAGAGTAGAATAAATACCTGAAATGTAATATATGTCTGTTTTTTTTTGTATAATTTCCTACAAAGGTCCAAAGTTTCAAAAGCAGGATATGATTTCAGACTTTGCCTTGTTTGCTTTGCTTCTCTCTTGTTTTTGAAATATCTGGGTCGTTTTTAATCTGCAATTCAAAAAACTCTGCTGTTGAGGATATATATTTCTATTTGAAAACGTATTTTACTTGTTGGTCATGCTATTAAAAAAATAACCAGTTAGATAATAGTATTTGAAATATAGAGTCAATACAGCATAATATTCAAAGACATGTCAAAGTTATTAAATGTATTGATGATTTTACTTCAAAAACATGGCAGTACAATTCAGTTGGGAAATCAACCAGGTATAGTCTTGCAGTTAAACTCTTTGAAAAGAAATAACCCTATCTGATAAAACATAACATTTATGAAGATACAACTAAAAAAGCGATCAATACATGCTAATCACATGAAAAAGACAATTTGTCCTTCATTAACCTCCATCTGGACAAGGCAAATTAGTCCTTGCAGAGCTGCAGCTACAGGCCCTATAACCTCAGGTACAGACTCATGTCCAACAGTCCTTTCTTCTTCCTTATAAACCCCCTGTTTATACCGTATGGATAACTACAGCTGGGTTAACTATATTGGATTAAATTATTTTTTTAATTCGTCCCTCTTAAAATATTAGACAGGTTTTAGGCAGTGAACAAGATACCGTATACCGAGGCAGGTTGTAGATACACAAGAGGAGTTACACAGGACTGTTGGACAGAAGTCTTCACCCCTGTAGGACTAATTTAGCAACCACTAAGGATACAAATATATATTGTCCAGATGGGGGTTAATGAGGGACAATTTGTCTTTTTCATGTGATTAACGAGCATTGATCTTTATTTTAGTTGTATCTTTATAAATGTTATGTTTTATCAGTGCTGAGGTCTTTATCAGCTAGTAGGGTTTAGCACCCAGTAATTCTATCTCTTCTCTGTTATTCAATAAAGCCAATATTTGTGTGTGTGCTATAGTCTTGCAGTCCAGGCTGAATTTTCTTTTGGGACAGCTACCCAAACTTGATTACTATTGTAGCATTTAAATGCATGTATCATATATATTTTTAACCCCTTAATGACAAAGCCCGTACATGTATGGGCTCAAAATGCATTGTTTGCAATGGGTTTAGGGACCGCCCATTGTCCTTAAGGGGTTAAACAATGCACACTGGACTAACTCACCAAAGGTAAGTATGTAGATGGAGCATAAGAAGAATACAGCAGTGGGAAAATGCTGCAGACAATGAAGTACAGTCCCTTCAAATGGCATTGCTGTTAAATAGTTATGGATCTTTTGAGCTATACATTCTGTGACAATTTTTACCCCTTGCCACTGTGCAGTTCCACTTGTTTATTCACACAATGCCAGAAGCAATGAGAAGAAGCAAATGGATGAATAATACCGACACAATTAGGCAAGCTCTAGAGTTATTATTATTATTTTTTTAAAATCAATCTTCATTTAACAAGCAATGGTATAATGGAAGTATTGTAAGTGCTTATGTAATGAATTATGGCAATTCTGTTATTTCTATTGAATTTGTAATTGGTATAGTTCAATAAATGTAAAGCCTAAATAAAACAACTGTTTTTAATGATGCCTCTATGAATCATTCAGAACACAGCTGTTAATAAAATTATTCTTTGTTAAGAAAGGATTTTTTTTTTCATTCCAGGAGTGACAGAACAGTGGAAGTCTTTCACTGTAGAATCTGTTTAAACTATCACTAGTTTGACATTTGACAAACAGAAACATGAAATCATTGTTGATTTAACCTTGAATTAATCGGGGCATGAACAGAACATTCAATTATTTACTAGCTCATTTTAATAAATTCAGGACTGTTTTCACTTTGCCCTAGTAAAACGTTTGTACCACAGTGGGGAAACACAGTGATAAACAGATGTTCACCAATGGCTGTTTATTATTGCTTAAATCTCCCAGTGTATTTCTCCATAAAACGCAATCTATTATGAACCCAATCCTGCTTTTTAGGATTTAAAAAGATCCCCCAAAAAATTACAAAATACACACAATTATATATATTATATAGATTCCAGCAAACATGAGGGAATGAAAAGATAAGAAAACCCATCCAATTAGTAGTTGAAGGATTGTTTGGAAGTTAATTAGGACTTATAAGTGGTAGGTTTCTTTCTGGATTAACACTCCACCAGTGTTCATTTTGATATTGTGTTGTGGTGCCAAAATGAATAGGAAAATCTGTTGCCAGGAATAATCACCCGTCCCCAGGGTTTATGCCCCAGGTCAGAAGTATCATGTGGACCTAGCTTTAAACAGCACAAAAAAACAACAGGATATATTTAAACAGCGGGAATAGGTCTTGGTCAATGGACAGTAACATTTCTTGGTGGTCGGAATAGCAGGATGCAGTCATTATCAATCAAAGGGCAAATAAACTGTTACACACAAATCAGGACAACAATCCAACATGGACAAACAACTACAATAAACAAGGTGTAAACTAGGTTTCATAGGTTGGGTTCAGGGAGATGACTAATTATCAATGACCAATTACCAAAGCTGTAGGACCATAAATAGGAGAACTAAATATGATCTAGGAGCTGGCAAGGGCAAATTATTAAAGGAACTTGGTTATCCCAGTATAGTGCTGCCTATCTAACACACCTTTTAAAAACAACCCATTCCATTATCAAATACATTTTAGTTTTAGTCTTGTCCCAAATGTCACCTAGAGGATGTTGCTTGTGTATACCATACTGCTCCCTCTTTTATAGGAATTGAAATGTTGGTTGGATCTCAGTACTCACAGTGTCCCAATAACGTGTAAACACATGTATGTGTAGCCTCATCAGCCTGGACTAATACTTAACCACTTCAGCTACAGATTGGGTGCTGCAGTGTGCGGCCGCTGGACTGATATGCCCATACCTGGGAACTTCTGAGCTCCGGCTACCTGGAGCCTTCCCTTGCGGGACGCGGCCAGGACTGCCCACTGACGTCCGTGACGTTGGTGGTCCTGCTGATGTCGGTGGCGTTCTTGATGACATCGGGTGTGTTTCCACTGATGTCAGTAGGTGTTCCCGCTGACGTTGGTGGCGTTCCTGATGACGTTGCAGGAAACACCCCCATTTAAAGGGTAAATGGGCAGGGAGCAGGGCGGGGGAAGACTCTGCTCCCTTGACCCAGAGTATTGGGGTGTTGACTCGGAGAACCGGGGAAGCGATGCTTATTCCCAGATGGCCACTGATCTTAAATTCCATTGCCGTGTTCATCCAGTTCAGTCCGGGTGACTAAAAAGATTTTTTTTTTTAACTCAACACATTACTTTGTGATGCACAGTGTTAAAAGATGTTTTTATTATGTTTGAAAAAGCGAATTTATTTGCAGTTTGTGATATAACTTTAACCAGGTTAAATGACTAAAGAAAAATAAATTGAACAATACATAAGAAAACATCTTATTTTGTCATTATAAACCTTACTGACAAATGTTTTTAACTAGTTTATAGCTTTACATTGACCCTTTATATCAAGCCATATTTTGTGTTGGATACAATACTTTTTGTTTAGAAAAACAATTATCCACAAACTGTAATATATATATGACAGTAATAAATCAAAATGATGGTCTCGTATATATTGTCTAGCAGAGCTAGAGACTAGTAGAGGGTCCCACAGAATCCTAAACAGTTGCCAAAAATTCTTACATAGACTATAAGTGTAGTAAACCAAATAGTTTCTCTTCATCATAATGAAAGAGTGACAACTTCTGGCTGGGAAAAAGGAATCCCAGCACTCCAAACAGCTTCCAATCTTTGTTTAGAGAAAGCAAAAAAAGCAACGTTTCGACCAAAGAGGGCCTTTGTCAAGCTTCTGGCTGGGAGGCTGATAAGCAGGTGGTCTATTGTTCTCCACCTCACTTACACCCCCAACCTCCCGGAAACGCCCCTGCACACCCCTCCTCTTACCATTCCACGGTGTCCCTCTTACTGTGTTTGGCACACACACAGTTAAAGCTGCTGTTTTAGTACTGTAGGGCCACTTAACATGACTGCAGGCTGGCTCACTCTGGGCTCCATGTTGAATTCTGACTGTCCCTGGGGGAAAATTCTGCCCCCTGCCCAGCTTACCCTTGTCTCCAAGATATTACATAGCTGGTCTTGGTGAACAGAGATTGCATGGGATAGACTGGATGGGCCAATCGGTTCTTATCTACCGACACATTCTGTGTTTCTATGAAAGGGGTTATACAAGATCCACAGTAACGAAAAAGTGCCAGCGCCATACTGTACCTGACACATACTAAAGGAAGCATAATTAAAAAAAAAAACAAGGAAATCCAAAGACTCTATAGAAGGTGTTATTAATATTATATACTATAATAAAAAACAAGAATACATATAAATATAAAACAGCACAATTATTTTGGTTTTTAAAAACAAAGTTAAGTGTGCTTTTCTAATAATTGTTTTATTAATGAAAGTCTGCCAAGGTCATAACTAACGGTACAACGCTCAATTCAAAAATTGATGTAACCTCTTAAGGAATGCAAAATAAATAATAGCAACAAACATATGAAAAAACGACTTCTTTCACATTTAGTATATGTGTAAATTGTTAAGATATGTGAAAAATAACCAATAATTTTCTAGGCTACAACAGCCACTTGGAACATAAGGGAGTTTAAAGTGTTAATATATGTTTCCACTCATGGCTTGAGAAAAACCCTATTGGGTTAAAATGTCGCCACTTGTGTGGAAATAAAACTACACTCATTTACTTGCATTGCTCAGCACCTCGTGATTCTTTGCTACAAGTGTTGAGGCAATGGCTACCACAAATTCAGTAAAGCCAACTTGTTTAAAGTTGCCTATGGGTCAAGTGCATGCAAGTCTATCCTTTTACAGATATTCTCAAAGTTGCAAACCCCCAGGGAAGTGTAGCATTTAGGGAAGGGCCTTTTCTATTCCAGCATGACTGTGTCCCACAAAGCAAGGTCCATAAAGACATGGATGGATGAGTTTGGTGTGGTAAAACTTGACTAGGCTGCACAGAGCCCTGACCTCAACCCCATCTAATACCTTTGAGATGACCTGGAATGCAGATTGAAATCAGGCCTTCTCATCCAACATCAGTGCCTGATCTCACAATTGCTCTACTGGATAAATGGGCTAAAATTCCAACAAAAACACTCCAAAATCTTGTGGAAAGCCTTCCCAGAAGAGGAGAAACTGTTATAGCTGCAAAGGGGGGCATAACTACATATCAATGTCTATGTATTTAGAATGAAATATCATAAAAGTCCCTGTTGGTGTAATGGTCAGATGTCCCAATACGTTTGCCCATATATTGTATCTAAGAATCCAAAGGTTCTTTGGATTCCATGAATTCCCTCAAGGTGGACAATTTGGGAATACAGAAGAACAATTGATCCATTGTAACACTCACTTCAAGATGTACACTGGGACTCAGGAAGTCCTTTAAACTGCCTAATGCACAGCCTTAGTTAACAAGTTTGGTCTGTGGGCTCTTCTTGGAGATCCCTGCTACTAGTGAGCAGATATTTTGGATGAGACTAAGGGGGAAAATACTCCACATTTAAAGTGCCCTGATAAAATATCCAGTCTAGGTATTAGTAGTAGGCAAAAAGGTGATGGTTTTGCTACTTTACACACCTCTGTCAGATCTCATGTAGAGTTCTATGTAAAATTATGGAAACCCAATCTCCAAAACAGTATAGATATTATGGAGAGAGTTTGGGGAAGTGCTACTAAAATGGTAAATGACTAGCATGAGTAAAATCTGAGTAAAAGATCTAAATTTGTAAAGGAAAGTATATTTCCAAGAAAGAGAATCAAGAGGTCATCATCTAAAAGCCAAGGGTCAGAGCCTCATATGTAATGTAAGGAAGTTTTACTTCACTGAAAGGTTTACACATACAGCAGAAGTGGTTAATGCAGTGAGGAAATGTAAACATCCATGGTGTTGGCATAAGGCTATTCTGGATATAAGACAAGGACCAAATACAATTTGATTTTTTACAGAAAGAAAGAAAATGGGCAGTGTAGACAGGCCAAATGGTTTTCTTTTTGCTGTCAGACCTTTCTATGATGTGGTTTGCATTAGAATAGCCACAGGTGTTTTTTTTACTCTAAGTCGTAGGAACCCTGTCCAAAAACCTTGATATCACAGTATTGTTTATTTTACCAGTTTCACAAGAACGGTCAACGAGCTTATCACACTTCAACTCAGCAGGTCATTGACACAGATGTCATTGTAGTGTAGTGTATAGTTTCTGGGGCAGGTATATTTAAGTATACAAAATAATTTCTCTTGATGCAAAACATTTGTTCCTCTCTCTTAAATTTTTTTTTCAATGTTGTTCCTCCCTATTTTCTCCACATGACTATGGGACCATGTTATAGAAATTTTCCAACATCATTAAATTTGGAAGATCTTTTAGCTTCATGAGGGAATTTAGAACAACTGGCCTGAAAAGGTATACTGAGAGGCAGTAGTCTAGTGGTTTCACTGGGGGGCAGAGGGGGCCATGGGTCCCTGCAAAGTATTGTGCTCCAATATGCCCCCCCAACTGAAACACCATCATAGAGAGCCCTTTGATGACACCGAAGGAGGTTTATACATACCTCTGTCTCCCTGCTCTCTCACAAAGCTCGCTGGCTATCAATGCTGAGTACCGAGATATGATGTCATATTCCAGGGCTTGGCGCTAAAGCCAGAGCAGAAAGACAGGGGCCTGTATGAACAGGCAATGCGCTGTGTGATAGAGCAGGGGGACAGGGGCCTGCACGAACAGATCTTGTGCTCACACTACAGGAAAGGTAAGTGAAGGGGAAGAGTGGAACCGTGCCCGAGACCCAATGGAGCCATTCACCTGAGTACCTGCTAACCTCGGATGCCGGGTCCCGCGCCGATTCCTCTGCTCCCTCCTCCGCTGCCTCCCGCATGGCTGTTCCTGAGCATGTGAGCGTTCTCACTCAACTTTATTCGTCCCCGAGTGGAGACATAGAAACATAGAAAGTGACGGCAGATAAGAATCATTTGGCCCATCCAATCTGCCCAACCTCTGAGTACTTTCCTTTGTACCTGCCCTTATCCTATATATATAGCTTGGCCTTATGCCTATCCCATGCTTGCTTAAATGTCTTTACTGTATTAACATCTACCACTTCTGCTGGAAGGCTGTTCCATGCATCCACTACTTTGCATAAAGTAATAGTTCCTGATGTTACCATTAAACCTTTGCCTCTCTAGCTTATGGCTTTGTCCTCTTGTTATGGTAGTATTTCTCCTTTTAAATAAACTCTCTTCCTTTATCTTGTTGATTCCCTTTAAGTATTTAAATGTTAAATCATATCCCCCTGTCACGTCTTTCTTCCAGGCTATATAAATGTTAAGATCCTTTAACCTGTTCTGGTAAGGTTTATCCTGTAATCCATGAACCATTTTAGTAGCCCTTCTCCAACATTTCTATATCCTTCTGGAGATATGGTCTCTAGTACTGTACACAATACTCCAAGTGAGGTCTCACCGGTGATCTGTACAGCGGCATGAGCTCTTCCCTCTTCCTACTGCTAATACCTCTCGCTATACAACCAAGCATTCTGCTAGCATTACCTGCTGCTCTACTGCATTGTCTACCTACCTTTAAATCCTCAGAAATAATTACCCCTAAATCCCTTTCCTCGCACGTTGAGGTTAGGACAGTATCAAATATTCTATACTATGTCCTTGGGTTTATCCACATTAAATGCCAGTTGTCACAGCTCTGACCATTTTTCCAGTTTACCTAAACCATTTGCCATTTGGCTTCTCCCTCCAGAAACATCAACCTTGTGGCACATTTTTGTGTCCCCAGCAAATAGACATACCTTTCCATCAAGACCATCTGCAATAACTAATAAAAATATTAAAGAGAATGGGTCCAAGTACAGATCCCTGAGATATCCCACTGGAAACAAGACCTTGCTCTGAATATATGGCATTGACTACAACCCTCTGTTGTCTATCACTTAGCCACTCCCTAATGCATTCAACAAGGGAGACAACAGGGAACACGCTTGGATGATGTCACGTATAGGGGTGGGGCTTCCACGAGCGGCAAGTTTAAAAACCTGGTCTGAGTATTATTTAGTGCTCAGTTATTGTGCCATATTGAGCTCCTCACTGCTTACAGTTGTGTTTTCTATGATGATGATCTGTGTACCCGACCCTGGTTAATATTACTGGACTTTGCTGATCTCTGTGAACCCCACCCTGGCTATTCTCACTGGACTCTTACTCTCCATGACCCTGACCCTGGCTATCCTTTTTTGACCTCGCTGTATTGTGCTTCCTGGATGGGTGGCTTCCTGTATTCCGGACTCCTCCTCAATATCCCTGACAAGTGTAGAGAGAAAGGGGACAGATAGAGAGAAGGGGAGAATGATTAAGATGAGGGATGGTGAGAGGCAGTCAGAAGGAGGAGATATTGAGAAATATATAAGATTGGGAAAAAGTGAAGAGATAAGGAGAAAGGGGAAAGATAATAAGAAAGAAGTGATACAGAGATAAAGAAGAGGAGAGATAGAGAAAAAGAGAGATAGAGACAAAGAGGAGAATAGATAGAGAAGAGAGAGATAATGAGAAGTGTGAGACAAATGAGAAAAGGGGAGAGATAATGAAAAAAGGGGAAAGATTATGAGAAATGGGAGGGATAAGGTGAAATAGGCGGAGATAAAAAGAAATGTGACACAAAAAAGAGAAAAGGAAGAAAGATAAAAGAAACAGGAGAAATAAAGATGAGGATAGCTAAAGAGAAATAGGAGGGGAAATAAGGAGAATGGGATGGGAAGATAAAGAGAACAAAGAGAGATAAAAAGGGAAACAATAAAGATAAAGGGGAGAGATAGAAAGTAAAGAGAAAGAGGTGGATGGTTAAAGGGAAATATCATAGGGAAAAAGAGAGAGATAAAGAGAAAGGAGGAGAGATTAAAAGAAAATGAAGAGATGAGGCAAAGTGAAATGTGGGAGATAATAAGAAAGGGGAGGATTAAAGAGGGAGTGATAAAGAGAAACAAGAGAGGCAGGGATAAAAGTGTGAGATGATAAATATGCAAGGCGATAACAGAAAGGTGAGGAATTGGGAAAAAGGTGAGGTAAAAAGAAATAGGAGACGAGAAAAAGGTGGGGAGATAATGTGATAGGGTAGAGTATAGGTGTGTATTTTGACAGTCTTTCTATTACAGTTGCTGTCTTGAGCCTAAATGGTATAGAATGAATAAAAGGTGTGGGTTAGCCAAACTGAATGAAGCCCTGACTGAGAGGACGCTAGAGATTCTGAGAGGAGACCACTGTTTACATGCAGACCCAACGTGATTGATGCAAGAGGATCTCCAACAGAATCACTCTGCTATTACGTGTTGGCCACTCTTGAATAGAGGTGCTTTGTTCTACCCCCCACTATGATCTGGGTACTTGTTAAATCCTGTGAATGCAATCTGGGTGTAATCCGGTGCTGGTGCAAACACTGAGTGCAAACTGTGTGCTGGGGCAAGTCCTGTGTAGGTGCAATCTGGGTTCTGGGGCAAGTACATATTACATAGTTAATATGGGATGTCCAAATCAGGTAGACTTTGTTGCATGTTTTACAGAGGTTGTGGATTTATAAATGTTTTGAAAATATTTGTGTGTGTGTATGTGTACAGAGAGAGAGTTTTATTACCCCCCTAATTTTGTCCCTGTCCTCCCATGTGCCCCCCAAATATGATTGCTGGAGACGCAACTGCAGTAGTCTTAGTAGATAACATGATGACTGTAGAAACTTCACATATGTACTACAGACTAGGTGTCATGACTGGAAACTTTTTTCCTTATTAGCAGAACTAAAATGTAATGCCAAATAGTGGAAGGGATGTTCATATAATACAAGCATGGAAGACCCAAATGCCAGTACACCAATCACGGGGCAATGCCTACCCAGCGACAAGCCTGCTGCCAACTATTACTTTTTGAGTTGAAACAAATAATATCTACATAGCATTTATATGATAAATATTTACTTCAATATTTATTTCAATATGTCAACATTTTAATTTTAGTAAAACGAATCAAAACATATTATTATATTATGCTGCTCGTTAGTGTACTTGAATACATGCATTTTACATTTTGTCTGCAGCAATACAAGTAATAAAACTGAATGCTAAAGGTCATTTTTCGGTCAAGGTAAACGTATTATTTTGATTACAATATGATGAAGGCACATGGTTCGACCGGTTATTAATGTCAGTGGCAATGAATAGCAAATGTTGCATTAAAATGTACAGCAGAAAATGTATTTCATTACTGCTATAAAACTCAATGTCAGGGGTACGCGACATTTGTATAATGGGAGCTATGCCATGCAATAATATCAAGGTCATTACCTAAATGGTAAGTATCTTGATAACGCAATACAGATGAAGGCGTTTTATGAGATTATTCTTTTAAAATGCAGCTTCGAATTTTATGGATCTTCCTTTGCACATTAATGTTTCATGTTCAAAATGGTCATGAATAGTTTAGCTTGTGATTAACATTAAATCAAGCATAATCTTTCTCTATTTTATGCATCAGAGCGCAAGACTCAATTGACTTGCAATATTTCACAGCTGCAGAGACGATTCGGGGAGGGCTGGCGTATGTAATATTCATTCTGGCTGCTTATAGTCTATTAATACAGCCAAATTATTTACAGCTCGTATAAACACAATGGTTCATTTATCAAGTCATCCTTAAAAAAGAAGGTTAATAGCAAACCACACAAAATTAAACCTGCCATCTTTTTAAGTTGATGTAAACTTTTTAAAACGTTAAGGCTTTTAAGCCTTGGCTGATTTTTTGTACTTTGAGTCACAAGCCATAGGCAGTTTTTATATTACTCTATTTAATTATATTACTATCGCTATTATATTATGCATTTATAATATATTTCTATGTAAATATTGAATACAAAAATAAGCGCTCATACTTTTGAATGACCAGCTTTTATGTGCAAATGGTAGCTTAATCATGGCAATTTTGCCTTAGCTGTATCTTTTCAGTGGCTGCTGGTCTGTAGTCACGTGAGTATTGAAAAGGATGCCATGACAGCACAAAAACTTATAAACATAAATTATTTTAAAAATCTGAAAACAAGGTGACAAGTGTTCAGTGCCATTTTGTTTTGGTTGTTATTGTCTTGTTACCTGACTTCCATGTTAGCAGACAGGGGTTTCTAAATTAAAATCAAAATGTATCACAATATTTGGTGATTTGCAAATGATTCTGTTTACATTTTGAGGTCCAACTCATCAGTTGTTGACAATGTAAAAACAACTGCAGTTGGAGGCAGGGAGGTGCTCAGGAGGGCCAGAGGGCATCACATCTACGTATTTGTCTTTGTTTTTCATTAACAGTGCAGGGGATCTCCACTTCTGTGACACCAATCTGTCTTTAACACTTTCTTAGAAGTATGCACTGATATGATGGGAGATGAGCCCACTGACTGTGGCCAGAAAGATTTGGCACACGGTATTAAAGAGGCATAGGAAGGAATTTACTTGGGGACCCAACATGATTGATGCAAGCAGGGCCGGACTGGGACTGAAAAGCAGCCCTGGAAAAATTTGGAGAGCAGCCCCATATAGTTTATCTCACGGTGAAGCTCTTATACCCACACGCACCCCTTATACACACCCGAGTCACACTATGTGCCATTCTTTTTATCTCATTATTTGTATTAAAATGCCAGAAAGCAAAAGTGTTAAAAGGCCCTAATAAATGAAATACATTACACATAATGGGATCAAAACATTTACTACTGCGAACATTTTTAGATGAAAGAGTTCCATTTTATTCAGTGGAACAAAACACTGATCACATTATTCTTCACGATATTCTGGTAAGAAACTTTTATTTCTTTATTAATTCATGTAGACTATTTTTTTCCATATTTAATAAAAGCTATGATTGAGACATGTAGGGGGTTAAAAGGCATATCATGGGACAGAGTGGCATATAGTGGGTATAAGGCATTCATGGAGGCAGAGTGGCATGAAGGGGGTTAAAAGGCATATCATGGGGCACTCTGCCTCCAGAAAAGCCTTATGCCCCCTATATGCCACTCTGCCTCCCTGATATGCTTTATACCCTCCTATATGCCACTCTGCCCCATAATATGCCTTTTAATCCCCTATATGCCACTCTGCCTCCAGAAATGCCTTTTACTCCCTATGTCACTCTGCCTCCAGAAATGCCTTATACCCCCCATATGCCACTCTGCCTCCCTGATATGCCTCAACCCTCCTATATGCCCCTCTGCCCCGTGATATGCCTTTTAACCCCCTTTTTGCCACTCCACCTCCAGATATGCCTTTTGACCCCCTATATGTCACTCTGCATCCAGAAATGCCTTATACCCTATATGCCACTCTGTCCCATGACATGCCTTCTAACCTCCTATATGCCACTCTGCCATATAGGGGGTTAAAAGGCATATCATGGGACAGAGTGGCATATAGGGGGGTATAAGGCATTTCTGGAGGCAGAGTGGCATAAAGGAGGTTAAAAGGCATATCATGGGCACTCTGCCTACAGAAAAGCCTTATGCCCCCTATATGCCACTCTGCCTCCCCAATATGCTTTATACCCTCCTATATGCCCCTCTGCCCCATGAAGTCCCTTTTAACTCCCTTTATGCCACTCTGCCTCCAGATATGCCGTTGACCCCCTATATGTCACTCTGCATCCAGAAATGCCTTATACCCCTATATGCCACTCTGGCATATAGGGGATTAAAAGGCATATCATGGGACAGAGTGGCATATAGGGGGGTATAAGGCATTTCTGGAGGTAGAGTGGCATAAAGGGGGTGAAAAGGCATATCATGGGGCACTCTGCCTCCAGAAAAGCCTTATACCCCCCCTATATGCCACTCTGCTTCCCTGATATGCCTCAACCCTCCTATATGCCACTCTGTCCCATGATATGCCTTCTAACCCCCTATATGCCACTCTGCCATATAGGGGGTTAAAAGGCATATCATGGGACAGAGTGGCATATAGGGGGTATAAGGCATTTCTGGAGGCAGAGTGGCATGAAGGGGGTTAAAAGGCATATCATGGGGCACTCTGCCTCCAGAAAAGCCTTATGCCCCCTATATGCCACTCTGCCTCCCCGATATGCTTTATACCCTCCTATATGCTCCTCTGCCCCATGATATACCTTTTAACCCCCTTTATGCCACTCTGCCTCCAGATATGCCTTTTGACCCCCTATATGTCACTCTGCATCCAGAAATGCCTTATACCCCTATATGCAACTCTGGCATATAGGGGGTTAAAAGGCATATCATGGGACAGAGTGGCATATAGGGGGGTATAAGGCATTTCTGAGGCAGAGTGGCATATAGGGGGACACACTTACATACACACACATGCCGATTTTTAACAAATACAAAAAACATACAGTACAAAAAATACATTATTTTACTCACCTTCTACTTCTCTTGACTTCCTGGTAGCTGCACACTGTTCTCCTCTATGCTGACAGGATGCCACTGACCTGACATCCGGTGCTGCAGCGAGGGGGCGGAGCTTCCACCTCACGCTGCTCCCATCACTATGCAGCTATCAGACTGCTGGGAATGTAATCTAAACGGCCGGTGCGTGCTGATGCCGCCGGCCGGAGCTACTTTAACACTTTTTTTTTTTATTTATATGGTAAGCTGGATCGGTTTGCCATATAAAGTAAAAAAAAAAGTATTAAAGCAGAGGCGGCCGGCGGCATCAGCACGCACCGGCCGTTCAGATTACATTCCCAGCAGTCTGATGGCCGCATAGTGATGGGAGCAGCGTGAGGGGTGAAAGGTCAGTGCGAGGGGGCGGAGCTTTCACCCCTCACACTGCTCCCATCACTAGACGGCCATCGCACACGGCTGCTGGGTGCTGATGCCGGCCGGCCGGCCGCATCAGCACCCAGCGGCCGCTTTGATTAGATTTCGGGCAGCCAGGGGGGCAGCTCAGCGGCTGTCTTCATGGCCGCCCAGCCCCCGGACCTTCCGGCCCACCGGGAAATTTCCCGGTATCCCGGTGGGCCAGTCCGGCCCTGGATGCAAGAGGATCTTCAACTGAATCACTCTGCTATTACATGTTAGCCACTCTTGAATAGAGGTCCTTTGTTGTACCCCCACTGTATTTTCAGACTCAAGCAAAATATGTGTGCCATAACTGGTTGGCTTGGTAACCTATTCTATTTAAAATATTGTTGAATATCAAGATGTGTAACTCAGCTTCAGGGCAGTACCTAAGGACTTTCCTCCCCTGAAAATATTTCAAATTTTTTAAAGGCAACATTCACTAGTTAAAACTAACATCTCTATTGTGGTCTTTCAAATGTTTATTAAATGAACTTCCTTCAATGGTTAAATGAAAGATATTTTCAATATTTTCAGGACAGATATGGTACATATCTATATGGTACAAACAGCTGAACTTTATTTGTGATTTGTTCACGTTATAGGTAACGCTGAGGGACTGACGTTAGAGACACAGCAGCAGCTGAACGGAAGTAACTGCTTGTTCCATTTCAGTCCCTCAGCTAAATAAATAGGTTTGTTGCTGGATACCCCGCCCAGTGGCAGAACTACCGGGGTCGCAGGGGTCGCGACTGAGACCGGGCCCTGGAGTTCTGCCAGTCAGGGGGGCCCAAGGGGTGCCGAGTGGTCGTTTTCAGGAACCCTTCTGTCTCCTCTGCTCCTTGCCGTCGCCACCGTGGCCTGCCTCAGCGCTGCCCCGATTGCAGTGGTGGGAGCGTGAGGCATATGTCTCGGGTGCCGACGCTTCACGCTGAGTGTCGGTATTTGACGTCATATGCCGGCGCTCAGCAGTGAAGCCGTGCGCACCGCGTCAGAGCAGCGAAAGAGAGGCCTCGCGCCCCACCACAGGACTGCACGGTAAGTGACCTACAAAGGGGGGTAGGGAGAGGGTAGATAGTGAGAAGGGGGATGGGGAGAGGGTAGATAGTGAGAAGGGGGGTAGGGAGAGGGTAGAAAGTGAGAATGAGGGGGTAGGGGGAGGGTAGATAGTGAGAATGGGGGGGTAGGGAGAGGGTAGATAGTGAGAAGGGAGTGAGAGGGGGTAGATAGCCTGAGAAGGGGCGGAGAGGGGGTAGATAGTGTGAGAGGGGGTAGGAAGAGGGTAGTGAGAAGGGGGGTAGTGAGAGGGTAGATAGTGAGAATGGGGGGGTGGGAGGAGGGTAGAACTGGAGTGACAACGCAACAGATGCTTGAATGGGAGGAGCTTAGCGTGATGTCGCTGGAATGTAAAATCAATGGCGCACAACTGCAGAGATGCCTTTGCTGAGCTGATATTGAACAGCTTCTCTGTACACAGCTTACTTGTGCCATCTATGCCCCTAAGCAGATTGCCTGTCCCATCTTTGTCCCCAAACAGCTTGTCATTGCCCCCAAACAGCTTGCCTGTGCCATATTTGTTCCAAAACAGCTTTCCAGTGCCTCAAAATAGATTGTCTGTGCCATCTTTGCCCCTAGAGTGTCATTTCCTCAAAACAATTTGCCTGTGCCATCTTTGTCCCCAAACAGCGTGTCAGTGCCTCCAGCTTGTCTATGCCACCTTTGTCCCTAAACGTCTTGTCATTGCCCCAGTCTGCCTGTGCCATTTTTGCCCCGAACAGCTTGCCAGTGCCGCCACACAGCGTGCCTGTGCCATCTTTGTTCACAAACAGCTTGTCAGTGTCCCCAAACAACCTGCCCATGTCACATTTGCCACCAAACAGCTTTCCTGTACCCCTGTTTACATCGCTTACCTGCAGGAGTGGTGTATCTCTTTTCCTCCATGCTGTGGAGGCAGAGGATATAATGTCACTTCCTGCC
The DNA here is from genome assembly GCF_027358695.1 of Spea bombifrons. Lineage (NCBI taxonomy): Eukaryota > Metazoa > Chordata > Amphibia > Anura > Pelobatidae > Spea > Spea bombifrons. The sequence goes on along the minus strand of NC_071088.1, from coordinate 30,226,890 downwards.
TCTTTATCAGTCAGACACAGTATGAAGCGGGAGAATGTGAGAGATCATCAGACTGGATGCCGCTAGCTGCAGGTATTACACTTGCGACTTTTTAAAGGGTGGTCGCAGGGGTTGCCTGGGGTAAGTATATCACGCGCAGGTAGAACGCATTTCCTGATCAGAATATAGCTGGTGGAGGGGCAGGATAAAGAACAAATGCATAATTCTCACATGCATTTGCAAAGGGGACACATGCGAATAGTGTGTATGACAGCTGGTCCCCCCCTTAATACTCACAGTCAGTCACCGTAGCAAACTCAAAACACATGTAAGCTCTTTCACTTAAGCTACTGTGTCCATAACATCCAGACAAAATAGATGCATAGTCATGGCTGATTACTCAGCAAATATAAATTAACATTAGCAAATGTAATACTTCCTAAATGTAAACAATTCCTAATAAATGTAGATATGTATTTATTTTTTGCTTCACTCTAGGAACACACAAAGGGATTTATACCTTTTATTGTCATTTATTTCAGTAAAGTGCATTGCTGGCACAATAGAATATGAACAGAGAGGTCTAACCAATGATTCAAGCTCTGAGGCTCCCTCTAGCTTTTCATAGCTTTGCAAACAAGAGGAGGAGGACCCTGCTTCCCCCCTTCTCTCTCTTTTGCAGCCAATAATGAGTGTCTGCCCCTTCTTGAACTGCAGATATTGTCTGACTGGAAACAAAGGTATAAATAACCTAAGGGGCAGGCAGAGGAGGAACAGCATACTTTCTGTCTGGCTTCAATTAAAGGCAGACCAGCAGTGGTAAGAGCAGTTAAGGCAGCCCAAGTGCTGTCAGATCCCTCATCACACATACTTCCCAATGGCTTGTTTAGATAAATGTCATTGTTCTGTGGATAACAGGAGACATGGAAGCATTTTATACAACATTCTAAAAAATGAAGAACAGAAGGAATCACACAATAACAAACCTAAGAAGGAAGATCACAATGGGATTTATGGACATGGATGTTCCTGTGGATCACAGAAGAAGGTTAGCTTGAAAAGCCCACAGGTAACCTGTAAAGCTGCCTCCGCAGTGTTGGTAAAGACTCTAAGATTTGTCAAGAGTGTTCCCTGCTTTCAAGAGCTGCCTTTGGATGATCAACTGGTGCTTGTGAGGAATTGCTGGGCTCCCCTGTTAGTGCTTGGGCTGGCACAAGACAAAGTCAATTTTGAGACTGTGGAAACATCAGAACCCAGTATGTTACAGAGGATTTTAACTAATAGACAAGAAGTGGTCAAGCTAAATGATCACCAAGAAGAACCCATAGGAAGTAATGAACATCAACACAAATTCCCACAGCTACCTTCAGCTGCAGAGATCAGGTGGATCAAAGAATTCTTAGACAAATGCTGGAGCTTGGACATAAGCACCAAGGAATATGCTTATCTTAAAGGCATAGTACTTTTTAATCCAGGTAAAGACAGTGTTTCCTCTCTTTATACAGTGCTGCTTGCTTTTAGAAGTATTTGTGTACTGAAATTATCAGAAATGTTTACAAAATTAAGGAATATAATACATAATAGTACATATAATACAGTACATACATTGCTACTTAAGCTCAAGCAAAATACTCAGAAGCAATGCTTTGCACAAAATATATTTTTTGTTATATTTTTGATTGAAGAATATTTTGCATTGCATCTATTGTAATAAACCAATATTATATAACATAGTTATAATATAACAACAGCATTGAATGCTGGTTATTTATATATATATATATATATATATATATATATATATATATATATATATATATATATATATTGCACATTATTAATTACATCAACTTGGTGAGCCTATATAACAATATACTGAATCCAACAAATAAATTATCCCATGTTTTACCATCTTCTCCTTGTAATTTTATATATTTTGAACTATTCTTTATACGTTGCACGGTGTCCAATATGTACCATACCTTCTAAATCAAAATATAGACTGGATAAGTATATCCATAAATTCCATTCTCTGTTATATGTATGTATAAGAACATATTTTATTTATAGGCATCAGTTCAAAAGGAAATCTTATGAAGTGAAGAGTATGTGTGTGTGTGTGTGTGTATATATATATATATATATATATATATATATATATATATATATATATATATATATATATAGCGCCCCTGGATTATTTTGTATTTCAATAATACGTTCCAAAGTTGTACTTTTTATGAAAATATGTTCTTTTCACCAAGCAAGGTGGTATTAAATCTTACAAGTACTTTATATTCATATTACTAGTGTAGTCAGACACTATTTTCTGATTGGTTAAGTGATCTTGCGCCCCATCCCAAGATACTACACATTCATTTTTATCAGTCATCTTTCACGAGAGTGGTAAATTCACACATATTCACTTGTATAACAATTCACATATTTTAAGTGCCATCCTATTTCACAAAGAATATTACTCTATTTCATGTATATCTGTATTATATCATGTGGTAGCATCCGACAGCAGGTTGCTGATTTGTGTCAAGATAAAGGCTGCTGTTAGAGGATGAATATAATTTAAGTTTCTGGAATATTTTAGTTTATAATAGGTACACAGGATACATCTGTTTTGGTTCTTTTTTAAAGATTAATCTGTTATGTATTGCATTTCCCATGAGCATTGTATTCTTCTAGTTCGTGTTGCATAACATTTTTTATGTTTCAAAATTTGAGCACCTTTTTTTTTTTTTTTTTACTTTTTATGTTAAAATCTAACCTATTTTTTGGATTTTGTTCTTGCAGATTTACCTGGACTCCACTGCATCCAATACATTCAAGGATTACAGCAAGAAGCCCAGCAAGCCTTAAACGAGCATGTAAAGATGATTCTCAGATGGGATCAGGCCCGGTTTACCAAGTTAATTATCGTGCTATCCCTGCTTAGATCCATCAATGCCAATGGTATTGCAGAACTCTTTTTTAGACCAATAATTGGTTCGGTCAGCATGGATGACATGCTGTTGGAGATGCTGGGTGCAAAAATATGACATGAAGACTTCTTGAAAGCCAAAGTGGTTCATAATGATCATAGGAATTGCCAATAATAACACAGACTGGACATTTTCGCAGTGTATGGAGTCATAGCAGATGCGCATCACACTTTTAAATGAAGAAACTATTTTGTTAAGAGGATGTGAAAAGCTTGCATTATTTTTGGTATATAAGTGCTATCAAATGGATGGTCACTATGCTAACTAAACTTTACATGTTGCTCTCGGACTACCAGTAGGATGTATGTATAGGATGTATTTGTAAATTACATTTGCTGATTTAGTATGTTTAAAGCGTACATACATTAAAATGCATTGCACTATTTTTTTTTAACAATTATTACTACTGTCACCTTATATCATTGTTCACCATCTCAAGGTAAAATCCCCACCACGAATCCCATAGCAATATGGCAGGCACCCTGCAGGTGCCTCTCACGTGTTACAATTATCCAATATAGTAATACAAAGGTTTATAGGAACATGTTTGTTGGTGAGAATTTCCGCCACAAATTTACATGCTAAAGTCAATTGGATATATATTGGAGATTTTTTTTCAGCTGCTTTATTTCATATTAAAAAAAAAAAAATTATAAAAAGTACCACTAAAAACTTTTAGCATTTGTAGTATCAACGGATGGCAGTCTTATACACTTTTTTTTTTTAGACAATATCCATACGGATAGGTAATAAACTAAGTAAACTAAGTAATAATGTAATTTAACTATAGCATTTATACATCACTAGCAGTTTGGTTTTTTTTTTAAAGAGTTTTTCCCCAGCTATTATTTTAAGAAAACAGAAAACCTCTGCTACAATGTATGCAATGCTTAAATCAGTCTTATGTAAAAGTGTACTAAGTGTCAGAAAGCATATTATTTACAAATGAAACTATTAGGAACAGATAGAACAGATAACTTTGTGTGCTAATAAGGGTGGTATTTAGCTGTTCTAAAAACATTGAAAACTGGCATATAGTGTTCGACCTTACTGGCCAAAATAAGTTTATGAATGTTTCCATTAATCTATATTTAAATTATTTTTAGCTATAGAAACTGGGTTAGCTGACAATGGTGGTATCATACTAGGTTGTACACCCCTGCTTAGCAGAAAACTCTCTGTGAGATGTGGTTGCTTAAATGTATTTAATTCCAAATGCCAAATCTATTGAAATGTTTCTGTTATTGTGTTGTAAAGTATTGTAACATATGTAAGTTATTGTTTTTACAAAGACAGTATTTTTATATTGTATAATAAAGACTATTCTTTAAAGTAAACAAGTTATTTTTATTAATCCGACTGTAAAATAATGCAATATTACTTTGATAATTCAATATAATTAAAATAATTTAAAAATATGGTTTAAATTAGAAAGATTTAAACCATATTAGAAGATATTATTATTAACCATATTAGAAGATATTTTAGATATTTTTTTTTTCTTCATGTGATATAAAAAAGTTTGGATGCATTTTTTTTTCTCACAGCTTGTCATTTCTATGCTAGGAGAACACTTAGAATGCACAAAACAGCATGGAAGCTATTATACAACAATATATATTTTTTTAAAAAAACTTTGCAAAATATTTATAGCAAATCAAATAAATCTTATACCTGAGGGAAAAATGAGAGAAGGAACAGCACATTATCTATTTTCTCAATGGGGTGCTAGAGATTGTTTTCTCTTCATTGCGCCACCTAGTGGTTAGCATGCTAGCTTGTCAAAGCTTCTTTAGAACTGGATTTAAAGCATTGTTTCTAACACACTGGTTTATGCAGAATAAAGTACTACTGATTGTCTCTCTCATTGAGAGCTTTTTTAATAAAATTATAGAGAGACATGTATTTTTTGGATAACCCTTTGGACATGGAAACACACAGTGTTAGGTGGCAAAATAATTGCTACTATGAGAAATTCTAAAACACTTCTAGTATTGTACACTTGTAAAATGGTGACTGGGGCATTAAATATATTGATAGCTAAATTAAAGCTATAGAAGGGGTGTACTATTACTGCCACATGATCGCCTGCTTGGTATTGTTTGGAGAAACCCTCTGACAGCTGATAGACCTTGAATGCATTTAATATGTTAAAAAAACAGCATGCAAACAAACTAAATCAAATGAAATGCTCAGTGGTGTCACTAATAGGAACTATTTTGTTATATGTGTATGTGTTGTTATTTAAATATAATATTTATAACCCACTAGGTCACTGCTGAGTAATGCTGCTACCTAATTTGCTGTCCCTCATGTGACATTATGTGCCACATTAAATGTTAGCAATATAAGGAGGCCATCCCCAGTAAGCTCAGCTTACAAAAAAGGCTTGGTTGACCCACAGCAATACATAGTTAATTATTGTGATTTCATGTGGTATACACGCAATATTTGTGAAATATATGTTATCTCTAGACTCTTACTGTGGTGGTAGTGTCTATTCTGCCTTAACTATGTTATCACCTTTCACTTAGTGCCATCTGCTGGCCAAACTGTTTTTTGAATTTAGAAAGTAGCTACCATATGCAAGATCTCATTCTTTAAATGTTATGTCATGTAAAAATAATACATTTTCTGCCCCTGAGACATTCTGGTGGATGTCAGCATTACTTGGTTGCATTGTCAACAATAATGGTATACCAGTGTTCATGCAGAGGGACATTGGATCGCATCTGTCAACAAGAAGCTAGGGATGCTGGCTTTTGCCAGACTGTCTTTAGAATCATCTCCCATGCAGCAGCAGGGAAATGTCCCTGCCGCTGCATAAAACTGGTTGGTACCTTCTATGGAACATCATAGCACCTCCTACATGGACATACCAGTACATATATTGAGATGTCAATGGGCTCAAATTGACCTAGACACATTGCAAGCAATGAACTATCCTTGCCCACTGTACTGTTACGATAATTCATATGTGACCACTTTTTAAACTTTGTAGCAAAAGACACACAGACACGGGATTTGCCCAGATTGCATTCACAGGATTTATCCTGCCACCAGATTGTACACACAGTGGTCTCCTCTCAGGTGTCTCAGTCTGGCTCACAAGCACCCTTGTTTCAGTCATACACACATATACTCTACCCTTACAAATGCATCCCATAAGTACATACCTGCTCATACACACATACATAAACATGGACATTCACACTTGCCCTTACACATTCTGGCTTGGCCTTGCATCCACACTTGCCTTTACACCCACTTGCTTTTTGCACATACAAACACTTTTAAAGCACTAAAACACACTCTCTCTACTCTCATCTCTTCTATTTCTGCCAATCTCTCCCTATTCTGTTTATCTTAGCTCTCTCCCTCTTTATTTCTCCCCTTGACTTCATCTCTCCTCCCTTTTATTATTTATCTCATTTCTACCTCTTCTCATCATTTCCCCATTCTCTGTATCTTTCTACATTTTTCTCACTAACTCTCACTTTACTCACTATCTATCTTCCCCCCTTCACTTACCTTCTTTATATTTGTGGTGTGAGCCCGAGATCTGTTTGTGCAGGCCCTTGTCACTGTGCTTTGTCGCACTGTACACCACTTTAATGCTGAGTATCTGAAAATGATGTCAAAACCCAGGGCTCTGCATTTATAGCCAACATGCTTCAAGAGGGAGCAAGGAGACACGGGTAAATAGGTCTTAAGCCCCCTTTATTTTTGGTTTGTTAGTGGGAGATCAATGATCTCACCAACCATCCCTGCCCCTCCACCTGGGGCCATATTTAATATTAATTGGATCCTGGGCAAGCATTTGTTTGAAGCTCCCTAGCATGCAATCATGCTCTCCACCAGAACCACCGCTCCAAGAGTTAAAGATTTGGTCGCCGACAGGGAGCTCCTCAGCCATTGGTTGATGGCAGATGAGCCCCCTACTGGCGACCAATAGAGTCGCTTGTACAGACTTTTAAAATCCTGGTGCCACAACTTGGCTCCAAGAGTTAAAGGTCCGTACGAACGACCAATAGAGTTGCTTGTGTGGCCCTTTAACTCCTGACGGGGAACTTGGCCTGTCTCCCCGCTCCAAGAGTTAAAGATCTTTAACTCCTGACGGCAAACCTACGGATTTCCGCTCCCGTTAACCCCTGCGATGCTGCAGAGATAAGGTAGGCTAGATGGGGAATGGGCCAGGGAGATTAGTAAACAAAGACGAACATGAACACGAAGATTCTTTGTGTTGTGTGTCTTTGTCTTCGTACACGTTTTGCCACCGTCATGTCCGTATGTTCGCACCCTTCGTGTTCATTTTCATTCACCTGAATATGAATGCACAAGTCTAGTTCAGGTATAGATCAAATCAACCCTGTATGGAAACATAGCATTCCAGGTATAGAGCAACCAAATAACATACAAACTCAGCCTTGCAGGTATAGATCAACTGAAAATCACAAGTGTGTAAACAAGGGTCCTGTGTGGTATCTGTATTGTGTTCTTATATCTTGGCCAGGTGGACAATACCAGAGAAATATTTTTTTTCTAGTCTTGTCCCTTTTTTATTCATTAAATATTTGTAATCATAAAATTGTTTTTCATTTACAAATTTGTTATTTCCTTTCTATATTTACTGTATTTTTTCTTTATATTTTATTTTTAAATACTGTGGTGATTTTTTAAAGAAATACTGTGGGGATTCCTACATATAGCATTTTATCAGATAAATGCTGCTGCTTACGTACACTTCAGTAGCATTATACAGTATATGTACACCGATCAGCCATAATATTATGACCACCTGCCTAATATTGTGTAGGGCGCTCTTTTGCCACCAAAACAGCCCTGACCCATCAAGGCATGGACTCCACTAGACCTTGGAAGGGTTGAAGTGATATCTGGCACCAAGACATTAACAGTAGATCCTTAAAGTCCTGTAAGTAGTAAAGTGGGACCTCCATGAATGCATCCCAGTGCCATGTGTTCTCCAGGTAAGCGACACCCGGCCATTCACATGACGTAAAAGAAAACGTGATTCATCAGACCAGGCCACCAGTTCTTCTGCTTATGTGCGCTTTGTAGGTGCTTTTGAAAGTGGACAGGGGTCAGAATTGGCACCCTGACTGGTCTGTGGCTACGCTGCCCCATATGCAACAAACAGCAATGCATTGTGTGTTCTGACACCCTTCTATCAGTACCAGCTTTAACTTTTTCAGGAATTTAAGCTACAGTAGCTCGTCTGTTGGATTTGACCACACGGGCCAACCTTTGTCCCCCACATGCCTCAATAAGCCTTGGCCGCCCATGACCCTGTGGGTCGGTTTCCCGCTTTTCCTTCCTTGGACCCCACAAGAGCTGCAGTTTTGGAGATGCTCTGACCCAGTCGTCTAACCATTACAATTTGGCCCTGAGTTGTTCAGATCCTTACGTTTGCCATTTTTCCTGCTTCTAACACATCAACTTTGAGGATAAAAGTTTTTCTTTCTTGCCGATATATCCTATATATATATATATATATATATATACACACTGTATCTATACACTTGCATGAAAAAGAAAGTACACTCTCTTTGAATTCTATAGTTTTACATATCAGGACATAACAACAATCATCTGTTTCTTAGCAGGTCTAAAAATTAGGTATATACAACCTCAGATGAACAACAACACATGCCATCTTACACTGTGTCATGATTTATTCAACAAAAATAAAGCTAAAATGGAGAAGCCATGTGTTAAAAAGTAAGTACACCTTATGATTCAAAAGCTCGTAGAACCACCTCAAGCAGCAATACGTTGAAGTACTCATTTTTTATATGATTTTATCAGTTTCTCACATTGTTGTGGAGGAATTTTGGCTCACTCTTCTTTACATTGTTGCTTCAGTTCATTGATGTTTGCAGGTATTTGTTTATGGACAGCTCCCTTAAGGTCCCACCATAGCATTTCAATTGGGTTGAGGTCTGAACTTTGACTGGGCCATTGTAACACCTTGATTCTTTTCTCTTTCAGCCATTCTGTTATATAATTGCTGGTGTGCTTGGGATCATACTTGTTCAGTCTTCTGATAATTGTACTGTCATGAACTTTAACATTTAACATGCTTACTGAGGCCTGTAGAGCCTGTAGAGATGTAACTATTGGGTTTTTGCAATTTCTCTGAACATTGCATGGACTGACCTTGGAGTGAATTTGCTGGGACATCCACTCCTAGGAAGATTAGCAACTGTCTTGAATGTTTTGTGCTGAATGATGGACTTTAAATTGTTTCAAAATGGCCTTATAACCCTCCCTAGATTGATTGGCAGCAACAATTGCTTCTCTGAGGTCATTTCTGATGTCTTCCCCCCTTTGCATTGTGTTAACACTCACCTGAATGCTCCAGACCAACAAGCTGCTAAAACTTCAGCTTTTATAGAGGTGGTCACAACTACTGTAGATCAATTAATGAAGCGCATTTGATTAGCATCACCTGTCGGCATCTTAATTCTTATGCAAGCGGTAAGAGTGTAGTTAGTTTTTCACACATGGCCTCTCCATTTTGACTTTACTTTTGTTGAATAAATCATAACACGGTACAATAGAGTATGTCATGTGTTGTATTTACCTAATGTTTAGACCTGGTAAGGAACAGATGATTGTTATTATGTCGTGGTATGTAGAACCATAGCATTCAAAGAGGATGCACTTTCTTTTCCAGGTGACTATATATATATATGTATAGATATAGATATAGATATATATATATATATATATATATATATATATATATATACATATATATATGTTTTTTAATTCCCCCCTACTTTTGTCCCTGTGTGCCCATGTGCCCCATAAATATGATTGCTGGATAGGCTACTGCTTTAAACTTATGAGGCCTTAAGCCACTGCTAATTTGAGTACATATGTATGTCAACTCTGTTTACCGTTAATTTATCCTTTGGTGGTATAAGCAATTATACTTGTATTATAGTTTTGTTTTACTTTCTATTGGCATATTGGTCAATCCAGAACCTGAAAGATCGAAACCAACCTAGCTTAAGTAAGAGTTCTGAAACAACCTGTAGAACCAGTGAGCTCTGGAGTAATGTGAGGGTCTGTCAGACACGATCAGAGAAAAACTTGCTATAAAGCACATATTATGCCCACAGGGTCACCTATGACTTAAGGGGCAATGGCAGGGATGCAGATCAGGGCTAGTTAAAGTACAGAAGGAAGGGGAGGAGTTTAGGAGGATACTTAAGGGGTTAGCAAAGGGTTTTGGATTTCTGTTTTGTGCCTTCTTAACTTGGTGTTGTTTTTACCACTCTCCCTCCCTAAGTGGGTATATTTTGTGGTGTTTTTTGTTCCCATTATGAGGTTTTTCCTGCTTTACTATAGGTGTGCTCTGCTCACAGCCAGGGGTGGCAGATTGCCAGGCATCTGGGGGGTTCTTATGTTCTTATGTGGTGGCATGTTTATTGGTGGTCATTTCGGTATACATACCCATATACCTGGTGTTGGTTGGCCCTGGTATGTCTTGGCAAGCTTGGGTTTTTTTTGTTTTATGTAGTTTAAACTGCTAAATTCCGGGGTCACTGCCTATGTTAATGCACCTCTTTTGGTTTACAGGCTGCGTGGCAGTGATTGGTGAAATACATTTATTTGGCTGTGGTCTTTTCAATCCATAATGGTGTATTATATGTTTATTTCGGGTGCTTTTGGACAAGGCCTGGCCCAGGAATCGAGCTACACCTGTCAGCATTTTACCTGATTAATCCAGTGCAGATCATGCTCGTCTCTCCCCGTGTCCATCTAAACATAGGCAAAGAGAGTAGGTGGGCTTTAAGCCACAGAGTGTGCACTGAATGGTGATTTAGCCTCCTTCTTCTTCCCTGGCTTCACTTTCCTGCCTTACATTTCCGTCAATGCGAAGTGGACTTGTGTGTCCAGTTGCAGGCTGGGCAGGATGTTTTACCCAGCTGGTGAGAAGACTGCAGACATCAAAGAAGAGTATTTAAGTGCAATGGCTGACATTAACTCTAAGTCAGTTTAGAGGAGCTTTAGTTTCTAGTTTTTTCTACCCGTGTTATTATTAACCCCTTAATGACAAAGTCCGTATATGTACGGGCTCAAAATGCAATGTTTTCAATGGGTTTAGGGACCGCCCATTGTCCTTAAGGGGTTAATACTATATTAATAAGGATAGTCTGTGACATTTTATGTTTTATTTGTGTTGACATGACTAGTTGGGTGCAAGAAAAGTTGCCGAAGTTGCCAGGGCCCTAAACACCTTAATCTAGCCTTGGAACCAAAAATTATTTGCTTCGCTTGAGCAGCAGGGAGAGAGGTCTGCAAGTATTTTTTTTTTTACCCTTTTTAAAATTACCTTTTTATATTCTTCATTAATATGGTAATTTAAATGTGTTTGTTTCCTAGGATGATGTAACAAATGGTAATATTTTGTTTAATTAAATGCTTTGGATAATACATATTCACACTTCACATTATGCACTCATTTAAGTGTAATGTTAACTCAAAAAAGTGTAAAGCATATAATTCAGTATGTTTTCAGTCAGAGAGAGGCAGTAACCAGAAAATGGGTCTAGTGGGGGTTATTAGCAAGTAGATAAGTAAAATCATTATTTACAGTTCTGTTTCAGAATGCGTCCCTTGTAACTAAGGAGAGAGAATTATCTAGATTCATTGCTTATTCTGTAAACTGTACAGCATTCCTTCACTTGGAGATTTTATATTTTTTTCTTGTATAGGAACACTGTATTTCCATAACTTTCTACACAGATTCCCCTAAGAGTAAAGCACGTAAATAAAAGCACATACTTATAAAAACAATATTTAACCCTTTAAGGAGAGAGGGTGCACTACGTGTTTTGTTAAAAAAACTAAAGCATGGAAGCATTTTTCAGCGCTTTTTTTGTCATCTGAAATTTTTTTTTCTTCCGCTTTTTTTTTTAGCAGGTTCCACCTCACATTTTATTTCTGTGATTCCAAATTGTCACTGCTTGTTATGACCTTTTTAGCAATTATGAAGCAATGTGGAATATTATTTTTCTATATAAAACAATAATAATAATATTGTGTTTTTTTCAGGACAAGTGCAGTTCCCATGTAATATAAGCTATCATTTAGTATGAAAAACGAAGGGAAAAACGTTTCACCAATATTTACAGGTATACATAGCTGGTATGGATGGAAATAATACAATATATATGCCTGGTTTTTAGGTTCTTTACAAGGCATACTAAGTCCTTGTAACAGCTACTAGGCTGACTCCTCCTCATGTCCAGCGGCTACTAATGAGCATACCTGGGAACTCTCCGGGTTTGACCCGGAGATTGCCAGGTGAGAGCTGCTTCTCTGGGTCAAGACCCGAATCCTCCGGGTCGCGGGAGTGGGGTCTTCATACGCCCCGCTCCCCTTCCATTTTTTCATTTACATGGGGGTGTTCCCCCGACGTCAGCGGGAACGCCCCCAACGTCAGTGGGACCACCTACCAATGTCAGCGTGAACTCCCCCAGCATCAGCGGGACCGCCAACCAACGTCAGTGGGAACTCCCCTGACGACAGCGGGACCGCCCGCTGACATCAGTGTGAGTGTGCAGTCCTGGCAGCGTCCTGCCGGAGCCGAGAAGTTCCGAGGTATGCTAATGAGTAACCAATTGTACACAGGATGCCTGTAATCTTTTCAAAAAGGTCAGGCATAGTGCCAAGACCCATTGTATAATCTGAAATTCATAGGACTGGGTATGAATATCATGTTGGGACTGTGCCTGTGAAGGTTAACCCCAGAAGGGTTTCTAATTTCTTCTTCAGCTCTACTACATGTGAGGATCTCTATGGGATCACACTTCCTCTCCCAATATTCTCGAAGGATATCAAGGGGACAATCTACCTTCCACCCTAACAAAAGTGGAGAGGAGAAGTTATGGACTCCTGAAGCACCTTCCATAAATAGCAAGAGGTCTGACGTAACCCGAGTGCCCTGATCATACAGTACCTCTCCTGGTCATACAGTACCAACTCTGGTAAAGATAGTTACCAGTAGACTTGGGCACCAGGGGGCTCTTCGTGTTCGTCTTCGTGCTCGTCTTCGGGGGAAAAAAAACCTTCCTATTCCGCGAATATTCGCCCGTTCCTGTCTTCTCTTCAGGCGAATATTCGTGGACATTCTTCGTGTTCGGTTTTTCTTCATTTTCCCCGGTTAAGGGGTTAATACGGGGTTAAAGCCGCTCTGGCGCCAGGAGTTTAAATGTCCGTATGAGCAACTCTATTGGTCGTCAGCAGGGGGCTCGTCTGCCCCCTGCTGGCGACCAATAGGGTCGCTCGTACAGACTGTTAAACTCCTAGGGCCGTAACTTGTCCGGCAGATCCCACTGGTCTCCCTGTTCTAGCATTTATTAACTGATGGAACAGGGAGACCAGTGGGATCTGCCGGGTAAGTTGCAGAATTGGGATTTTAAAAGTCTGTACGAGCGACTCTGTTCGTCTAGTTACCAGGGCATTTGCCATGGTCTCTATAGTGATTTTGACTAAGGCAAATGTATCTGGATACTGAGTAGCAAAAATCTAAAACTGTGAGCATAGATATCTTACTGCATTTGCTGGGTCTATCTTAGGATCCTACTATGTTGACTATAACCTGCTGCAAAGGTTTCTAATTATGGGTAGAGCTGCAGATGGCTCTGGATCTTGTCATCTTGTGTACCTTGGCGTTGCCTCCGGCAGTTGTTGTCTTATCTCTGCATAGTGCTGGTTCCCTTCATCAGGAATAGCTCATTATGCTGCTGCTACTCCTTTGGGGAGCTTTGCCGAATAAGATAGCAACCAACTTATGAACTTTGATTTGGTGTAGATGGCATTGGTGCTCAAATTAATGCAGGAAACTCTCATTGTCCCCAAATGAGTCATTAAATGAACCCACCTCTAACATCAGTTCAACAACATCCAGTTTGACAGTAGAGTTCCTGGCAGTCATTACCGGATTCCTACTGTGGTTCAGTGGCTGTGAATGGGTAACCACTTTGTTTTTATAGTAAAATGTAGCTCCTCTGGTAAAAAGTTCTACAAAGCACTAAGCCACCTAGAGCAACATGACACGCCAGTTAGGATACAACCCAAACTGAACACTTTATTGAGAGGAGAACAAAGTTTTTATGGACCACAGAACAGTAATGACTCAAGGCATGTACATACAAACTCAAATGAATTGCTAGCTGTTTTCTCTAGTCGATGAGCATTAAGCACACGGGGCAGGGCGACCAATGAGATACCTTCAACAGGGACCAATCAGTTCAAACTAACAGTTAAATAACAGTAACAAATGAGGGCAACAAACAGTGGCCAATCAATACACACATGAATAAACCCCTACTATTTTAGCCTTCATGGACCTTGTTTGCTGTAGGTGATGGGTAAAACATGGGTTGCGCAATCGATGAGACAGTAGAATGGACAAAGAGCGAGCAAATGGGAGGGGGACATCTGAGCCCATGCTTTAAGCCTGTACTGCTAATGACCAAATGAACACAAATGAACACAATTCATCAAGTCCAATTTTTCAAGTTTATTTAAAGAAAATATTTTTCTCTCACCTCATTTTTTTAATGTTATGATTCCATGTTCATTTGTCCTGGCTGTTACAACTTTTTGCTGTGTTATACCTCAAAGTCATTAACATACTAGGTAAAATTTATAGGGAAATAAGAAACGGTAGGGGAATAGTGGATGCTCAATGGAGATTTTCCTGGCTCCTGAGTAATTAGTTAGTAATAATTTGAACATCTGGTTGTGGCCACTAGAGAACCCTATGTACAAATATTGCAAATTAAAATTTTGATTGTTATTTTACATGATTGACTTTCATCTAATGTTGAAGTAAAATAAATACCTTAATGCTAAGGACTGCATCATTGTCACATGGGTTGATAGTTTTTCTAGTTACAACCTTGAAGCACTGCTTATCCATGGTAGACAGCCAGATACAGTGTGTGAGGCAGACCCCTGAACTTTGCTTTACTGAGATACACTAACATATGCAGATATACTCTCCGATTCGGCTCCCCGCAGGCTGCTCATGGGGCTGGGTCATTCGTGGCAGCTGTCCCCGCCGGCAACAATCAGTCTGGAGTAGCGGGCAACCGCAGCAAGCCCGCTACTCTGCCTCCTTGTCGACGTGACGCCGAGTCTACTCGCATACAGGAGTGACGTGCATTTGTGACCTCCGATCACCCTGCCTGACCTCCTCTGCCTCATTCTCGGTTCCTACAGCCTAGTTTAATGCAGGACATTTAATATTTCTTTACCCTTGGTTGATGTAAGCCGTGCTATGTGCTGCAGCTCTATTTTGAACTCGGTAACCAGTTGTGACATGGATTGTTTGATCTGTTCCTAGTCTTCTGATCTGGCTATTTTCCGAGCTCTCCTGCTGCTCACCCAGCCTGTCTGACCTTTGAGTCTCCAGCCATTTCCAGCCTGGTCTCCTGTGACTGACCTACTCTGCTCCACAGGATCCAGCATTATAGTTTTATTACACACTAGAATTGGGCGCCGGCCAACTCTTCGTGTTCGTCTTTGTGTTAGTCTTCGCGGGGGGAGAAATCTTCGTATTCCGCAAATATTCGCCCGTTCCTGTGTTCACATATTCGTGTACATTCTTCGTGTTCGTTTTTTTTTTCCTTAGTTTTCCAATGGTCTCTGCCAGCCAAGTTGCTCCGTCAGGGGTTAAAGGGTCGTGTGAACGACTCTACTGGTACGAGCGACTCTATTGTACGAGCGACTCTATTGGACGCCAGCAGGGGGCTCGTCTGGGATCAACCAATTGGTACAGACTTTTAAAATCCTGGTGCCGCAACTTGGCCGGCAGAGACCACTGGTCTCCCTGCTCCTACAGTTAATGGTCCGTACAAGCGACTTTATTGGCCAAGTTGCACCGTCAGGACTTAAAGAGCCGTGTGAGCGAGCCTATTGGTCGCTTGCAGGGGCACCCTTCGTGTTCGTTTTCATGTTCGCCCGAATCTGAATGCACAAGTCTATTACACACCCATTCGAACATACCCACAGACACATGTTCATATACCGAGGCACCCATTGTGACATACTCAGACAGACATACACTAACATATCCTGGCAGACACACATGCATACACTAACATACATACCCAAGCAGACACTAACATACATATCCAGACACACACTAACCTACAGACATACACACTAAAATACCAAGGCAGACACACATACCCAGACACACTATCATGCGTACCCAGGCAGACACAAACTAAACATGCATACCCAGGCAGAGACAAACTAACATGCATGCTCAGACAGACGCTAACATACACGCAGCTCACTTACCCCATGAAGCCTCAGCCTGTGGTTTATGCAGCTTGTGCTGTTACCTTGTTGGAACTTACCTCTTTATCCCTGCCCCCGGAGCATGCCTCCATCTATCTTTGGGGGAGGGGGGCAATTGGGTTTATGTGCACATTATTGATATGCAGAAAATATTGAGGGACACTTTGGAGGTAAAGTATTTTAACATCAGTAGTGCGAACATCCCTAGACCATGAAAAGAATAAATACAAATTGTAGTTTTTTCTTGTCTACTGTACTGTTTCAAAGAACACTGTTTTCTGGACCTATGAGCTTTACGTAATATTTATGAAAAACTGCTTCAAGTGCAAAAATTACAAAGTAAAGTTCGCTATGGCTTATTTTACTGCTTAAGTAGGTGTTTTAGTCTACAGTAATTTTAATATGTGACAGCAGAAAAGGTAAATTACCTCTGGGATTAATGATTCTATTTAAGGTGATCTGTTAAATAAGGTGTTACTAATTCTATGCCTTGTTATGTGGAATATGCTCACTTTTGGCAGTACCTAAATAATTAATGCTAAGCACAGAGTTCTATTTATGTATCTAATCATATAACCTAGAAATACTGATAAACCACACTGTACTACTACTGCAGTACGCCTGAAAACAGCCCAAGCTACATTTCTTAATTACAGGTTTATAGAAGCATCGTATTAACCCTCTGTGTAGTTTGGGCAGGACATATTTTGCTCCTGGGAGGAATGATCAGTTTTCCTAATTTTGTTATAGTTATAAAATAGCTTACACTTAACCTAGAAAAAATGTCTGTGACCCATGCACCAGTTTATGAGTAGTGTTCATACTTTACCTGTTGTCATATAATTTGGTCCTAGCCTATGGATTCCACCCAAGTAAACCACTTTGGGCTATCATGGGAACCAAAAGGTACACCTTAAACTGTTGTTTTCAACATACCAATTCCTGCCAACAGGTAAAGATCTGAGCAGGGGCGTAACTAGAAACCACAGGGCCCTGGTATGAAAATTTCCCCAGGGCCCCCAACAGTTGGTCTGTGCCATCACTACCCCCAAACAACGTTTCTGTGCCTTCTTTGCCTCTGCCCCTCCCAACATACACACTAGTACACATATGTAAACACACTTACACAAATCTCTTACTCATACTCACTTACACACACTCCATCTCACCCCACTTACAAATCCATGCTTACACACAAACACCTACACATACACACAATTACTCATCCATGCTCAGACACACAATTACACATCCATGCTCACAAACGCAATTGCAGATCCATGCTCACACACAAACACAACTGCACATCCATGCTCATACACACAAATACACAATTACACATCCATGCTTACACCAACTTACACACCCATGCTCACAGACACACATCCATGCTCACACCAACTTACACATCCATGCTTACACACACAAGTACACATCCATGCTCACACACACACACAATTATACGTTCATGCTCACATTCATACATACATACAAACAACCCCCTGCCCCTGCTTACCTCTCAGCTCCTGCAGCTTGCTATCCGGTTCCACACAAAGGGTCTGCAGTTACACCAGTGGATCTGAGTATTTTTTATTTAATGAGATGCTGATCAGCCTCATCAAACCTTTGGGGATAAAAACGTGAGGTTTCTGTTTATTTCTACATTAAAAACCATGCAGGATTTCTGCTGCCCTACTGCCTAGGGCAAGGAAAGCTGCCACAGGTAAGCACCTTGGTTCTGTTTCACCTGTTTTAGTTTTGCTGTTCTGTGTTCTAAGTTCAGGGCTAACATTAGGACTTGCCTACTGTGAAATAATGTGCAGTGGTGGCAGATGTACTGTGACAGATACAATATTTGCATCGTGATTATGCACAGCGCTTGCTGGATCTTAGACCATTGCTGCTCTTTAAGAGCATATTTTGGTATTACGTTATTTAAAAATCTAACTAATTTACTGCCATTAGGGATTTTCCGTTAACTTACACTTGAGTTCCTAGTTGACTTACCTACAGCCAATTGGGGTATATCCCTGGCTGGGGCCTCTTATGCTGTGTGCTGAGATTGCAGAGGAGGTTATGGGACTGTCTTTGTGTAACCTCCCAATAGACCCTCCTGCTGCTTCTGATGGCTGATATGGTGGTGCTGGGTCTTCCCATTCCTGTCTGGCATATGCAATGTTTCTTCTTATTCTGTTTTTTTGTGATGGTGCCAAGCCACTGCTATGGTGGACACCTGCACAGTTCGGATTGCCGATGGAGGAGAAAGAGATGATTTTTTCTAGCCTTTTACATTAACAGTTAGGGTATAAATTCTTAATATATATGGGCAATATGTGAATTTTAGGAATACTATTGGACCATTCATATGATAGACTGGCATTCCAAAGAAGACTCTCTAACAGTTATGTCATGTGATTAAAAACATGTTCCTAGTAACACCAAAATATGTGTCACCAAAAATGTATGTTCTAGAGTTGGGGAGGTTCATTGGCACTAGAGCTTATTATTCACCAATTCACTTATTCATCTATTGGATTTCATGGCCATTACCATGGCTTAGGTTAAATCACTTATTTATTCTACTTTTTACTCTCAAAGTTGCATTATATTAGAGGACTGCACTGGGAGGCGGGTCCTGCGGGTCCCGCGGGACCCGCCAAAAAACTTGCGGGCGCGGGCGGTCTTGCTGGGGCTGCGGGCAGGAGCGGGCGGTCAGGCACTGTACCTGCGGGTCCCGGTAATCCCGCGCAGTCCCGCAAGGCTGCCTTCTTGCTGCTCCCTTACAGTGTCTCCTAGCTTGCTCCGCCCAGGAACAAAACGGAGTCACGTGATGTGACGTCACTTCCTGTGACTCCGCCTTGTTCCTGGGCGGAGCAAGAGAAGAGACGCCGTGAGGGAACAACTCGAGGGCAGCCGCGCGGGACTGCGCGGGAAATCAGGTAAGGAGGCGGGCATGACTGGCCACAAATGTGGCGGGAGCGGGCGGGATTGGCCACAAATGTGGCGGGAGCGGAACACCCACATTGCGGGAGCGGGATTAAAATCCGCGGGAGCGGACGGGAGCAGGATTAAAAAAGTAGTCCCGCGCAGGGCTCTACATTATATTATAAGAGATGTTTTGAGGATAGAAGGACATGCCAACCTGGTAATGCGTGGATTGGGCTCTATTTATGAACTTATTCTTGTCAGAAACCTACAACATAATGTTAAGGTGATGTTTAAGTACACCAGGTGCATGTTAGAGCTGCAGAGTCACCACAGAAAGTCATGAAAAAGCGTCTCAAGTAATATGAGGAACAAAGAGGTGAACAAAAACAGGGTCCTCGGTGACTCTGAGTTTGTCATCAAAAGAGGTATCTATACAAATGGACGGGAAACACGATGAGTGCATTGGCAAAATATATATGCTGAACCACAAACACTGAAGCAATTATTTGGTAGGTTTGAGCCATGTGGATGCATACAGTATCCTGTAATAATGTTGTCTTCAAATGTTTCACATTTCAAATGTATACTTTGGAAATGCAATAAACAGTGCAATAAAGCAGAAGAACTGGAGCATAAAATTAACATGCATCAAATGGCAGACGAGAGATGATGTGTTGATATGCTTTTCCATAAATTTGACATGCATCATTTAAATAAAGTTGTTCAACAGTTCAGGATTCCACAATTATAGAGCCTGTTTTCTTGTGAAATCATGAAATTTATGTGTACAAGTCATAATGTATTTTTGCCACAGCTGAATAACTCTTAATTCAAAGAGCTGCACCTTTGGAAGTGGGATTTATAACTCTGAAACTTTTGTCATTAAAAAGCTATTTTAATAGTACGGCTGTTATGGCAATTTACGTAGCACTTCAAATGTAAAAAAATATATATTAATTAGATACCTTGGCGTGAAAGATTCATAGTGTTGTTATCATAATGGGTCTTGTAGTGATTACTGTGTGTTAGTGCACACTGCACAATATAAAAATGTCATACTCTCAATAACATATTTATCAACCATCCAAACAACCAACCAACCAACCCATCCATCCATTTGTTGATATATTTACAATAAAATATGAATTATTAATTTAAACATTAATAATCATTTAAGTCCAAACGGACTTATTGGACAACAATCTGATTCTGGCTTCCTAACAACTAAGTGTACAAATCCCATTAGGAAGCTGAAAATTAAGCTTGTCGAAGGCATTGATTTTCCTGTGAAATGAGTCCACAAGTTTTGTAAAACGTTTCCTTTTTGAGGACTACCTTAAAAACGAGTAATTTTGTGTTCTGCATATTACTATAATATATATATATATATATATATATATATATATATATATATTAGTATATAACTATAATGTTATTATTATTATGTATTGTTTTATATAGCGCCATCAATTTCCGTAGCGCTGTACAATGGGTTATATATCTGAACATGCAAAGTTGTCCTGGTCTTACATACAGTATCATAAGGTTAAAATGACCATTACTGGTGAGCTCCATAATTTAAATTTGATTACCACAATTATGGCAAATGTGGCCACTTTGTGGCTATTTGTGGTGAAATAGTACATCATCTTATGAACCTAACTTCTATGGACAAATACAATGGGCAATTTTTACTAAATGTATAATTGTGAGTCGTAATTCACAAATCAACCTGTGTATACCCTAACATACAAGCTGTATGAGAGTTGATCAGATTTCACTGGAAATAACATTTTGGCATTTACCCTTAAATTAACAGTTGATATGTCCTCCATACAGGGCTGGTGCAAGGATTTTTGCCACCCTACGCAAAACATAATTTTGCCGCCCCTGGCTCCACCCCACAAGCCCCTCCCCTTTACCACATCCACTTATCCCTTACGAAAAAATTACTGCAGTTTTTCTGAAGTAATACTGCAGTTTTTTGGACATGAAAAAACTGCAATAGTGCACTTTTACTGCAGTATTACTGCACATTTACTGCAGTTTTACTGCATTTGTACTTCACTGTACTGCAGTTTTACTGCAGTTATTTTTTTTATATTGCAAACCTACAGTTGTACTTCAATGTACTGCAGCTTTATTGCATTTGTACTTCCGTACAAAAATAACTGCAGTAAAACTGCAGTATAGTGAAGTACAAATGCAGTAAAACTGCAGTAAATGTGCAGTAATACTGCAGTAAAAGTGCAGTATTGCAGTTTTTTCATGTCCAAAAAACTGCAGTATTCAGAAAAACTGCAGTAATTTTTTGTAAGGGATACAGTATACTCCTCCCCACAGTAATCGGGAGCCGTGGCCGCGCTTCTAATGAATGACCGTAGCCAGCGGGTGCCTACTTTGCCTATAGGTGGCATCAGCCCTGCCTCCATTTCAATAGCTTCATCTCAAAGCAGGTCACTGGCAAGAGAGATTTTTAAAGCACATCTTGCAGACGTGCCAGCAGCGGAGGTTGTTTCTGCTCGCATCGCCGCTGCCGGGTAACGTCTGCGCGAACAATCTTCCTTGCCGGTACTTCCCACGGCAGAACTGCTGGCACCGGAAGTTGAATACGTGTTATGCGTATATGTCCCCCGCCGGCCCCACAAGACCCCGTGGAGTCTGCACCGGTAAGTCTGGTGGGGGGGGGACATCTTGGGGACAGAGTGGCAGCATATCTCGGGGGGGGTAGAGTGGCAGCATATCTCGGGGGGGTTGAGTGGCAGCATATCTTGGGGGGGATAGAGTGGCAGCATGTCTCTTTGTCTTGTGACATTGGACATATAATATGGAACGGTCTTCCAGCAGAAGTGGTAGAGGTTAATACAGTAAAAGGCTTTAAGCAAGAATGGGATAGGCATAAGGCCATATATATATATACATATTACTATACACCATACAGTATGCCAAGGTCCATGTTTTGGAAGTATTGACAAAACACTGGAATCAATTACATGAAGTCACTGCCCTCCAGAGTCACTGGCTTAAAGTGACAGTACAATTCTTTTGAAGGAACAAAAGATCTTTTGGAAAATGCCTTCCCACAAGAAAACAGCTTATACTTTTATAAGTTACTACCTTCTTGCGGACAATGATCTGGTCACTCACTGTCATGAGCAACGCGATATTTACCAGTATCACTAAAATGGGTCTTAAGTTAACTAAAGAACCACGAGAGTACAGAGAGAACAAGCAGCTACAGAAAGCGAAGGATATCTTATCAAATGAAACCTAATTATTAGAGAAGCCAAAGTTATTTAGTATCTCTAACAAGGTCTAGATGGGATCAGAATAATGGAGAGAATAATAGTGTGGTCAACTAAGAGCAATTACTTTTGGACACTGATGACTCAAATGGGAGTCAAAAGGAATAATTATTAGACAGGTAGCTACTGCCATAATGATTACATTTTCACCTTTCTTTTTTTTTCTTTGCCACCCTTTTTTGTTTTCGATGTTTTAAGGTTATTGCAAGATGTAAACACTAGATGGCAGCCTTACATCATATCAAATCTATACCATTTAATGACTGGATAGTCAGATGTAGTATATTAATTTTCCCCCTGCCTGCAGATGATGACTGAACTTTAGTCAGAAGAGAGGGTCTTCACAATAATAATACATAAATTGAATCATGTTAAAGATTTCACAACATGATACGTCCTTATTTCAGATTCTCATACAGCGAATTCAGCTTCCCGTATTCATTAAAAATATTTGGCTTAGAAAAAAGCCTAGATTTCATTTTTTTTTTGCAGTTATTAGAAATAGTAACTGAAAATTTGATGTACTTGCCGTATGTAATTTATTTTCTGTCCTGGCAATTGGAACATTCTGTCATTGGTACCCAGTGAAAAAGATGCATTCGTTTCACTTGTTACTGAAATTTCACTTCTCTGGATTATATACAGTAATTGCTAAAATGATAGGGTAAGCAAACAATGCTGAAAGATGTTTTCTAATAAACTGATGCATGACAGATTTTTGTATATATTTATTTTTCTTCACAAATCAGATGGAAAAGGTAGAGAGATAGTGTCTGTTGCATCGTACTCCGCAAAGTTGTATCCATGTGCTGATTATTCCACGTTTTAAGTATTTAGTCGTCACTTATTCACATTGGATAAGTAAAACAAATATTCTGATTGTATGTGGTATTAATGATTGGTGGTGATTGTATATGCACTAGTGCATGTTTTGTGAGGTATGAGGGAATAGATGTCCAAAAAAGAAGAGTGGGAGCGGTAGACGAGGAGTTGTACCAGGGCCATGCATCTCCCTATGCGGACCCTCCAATATAAGTTTCCTGCTAGTTGCTGCGTCTTCCAGAAATCTTTGCCAATAGAACCAGGTTTTCTGGTGTTTTCCAGGTGTCTTACCTTTTGGGCCTCTCACATCGTTGTAAGCTCTTCCAGGGTTTGGATTTGTTCAACTTGCGCGATTATTGGGTGAAAGGAGTTGGGTCTTCCCAGTACAGAGGTATTAGAGCCTTGGCTGGGTTTAGTAAATGCGTGGCCACAGAGACTGAACGAGTGGTGTAGCAAGTAAGCAGCTGGTGAGAACGGAGGTCTTCTGTAGGGTGGAAGGAGTTCTGCACCATTGGGTAAGTAGCTTACTTTTGGGACCTATTACAGATGGAGCTCTTATGCGTAAGTATAATTCGGAACATTCTGGCGCAGCAAGTGAAGTCTGGAGAGATTGCTGCTATTTGCTTGTAAACTGTCCCAGCAACTCTGGGTTACTATAATAATTTGTATAGTAAAGAGATTCCATGTTGGGGTGGCTTGTCTCCCACACAAAGTTGTTCAAATTGAGTGACAGTTCTACGAAGAGCGTGCCTTTGTGGTATAACGCAGATGAAATTGTGAAATTGGAGATATTGGAAGGAATTCATAGAAAAAAAATTCTCATTGAGTATAAAATATAGTTTTGTACACGGTAATCCAGGTTAGAGTTGAGAAAACCCTGATTTTATCTAACTTTGTTTCAATGTTCTTTATCTGCAGACCTGGGGGCTGTCATTGCTCTAAGTCATGTGATATTTCGGGTAGCTTTCTCTTCATAAATACTAAACTTAGTTTTCTTTGTGGCAATGTTCATTAAGTCCATTTCTTTATACACTATCATTAGTTAGGATGTCCAGCTGGGTTTAGATGAGGCTATATTGGCTAATATGCAGCTTCCTGAAAACATTCCATTATGCAAAAACTAGAACTATTTTAAAAAGAAAACCATCACATTAAAAAAAAAAATCTTAGTTTTAATCTTCTTTTAGTGGGAGTTTCCCTTAAAGACCTACTGCCCTGCCCTTGAAACCTTGGAGATGAAATATTTTGAGAAACTTTTTCTAGAATAATAAATGAAGAACTTGTAGGAGTGGTATATTTGTTCTGGAAGAATATCATATTCTCACATGTTGGATGAGAAAATTAAAATGTGTTGTGCAAAATGATACAATTTATTATTTATGCGTTTGATTAAACAATACTAATTTATAACCGTTATTGATTATTTCGAGTTCCAAGAAATTGTAATCAAATGTTGCTGTACCTAATTGTGTTATAATATGCTGCCTCAATTTTTTAGAGCCTCTTTACAAATCCTGGACGTCTAAGTAAGTAGAAAAATGAGGGAATTACAAATTCAAAATGAGTTACTTTTAAAAGTTTATATTATAATTGCATTCATTCATTACTTTTACATTTTAAGTATCAAGAAAAAATAAATAAACAGATATGATATTAAATTCTATCCAGGAAAAAGTTAGCATTTTTTGTAATATATTTATCATGAAAAGACTAATATATTAAACTGAAATTAATTCATCCGTTCCAGTCCACAAAGTAATTTAGTGTTTAATCCATGTTTAATTGCTTTAGATGTAGATATGGTTCCAAGAGGAATGGTGAGATTCACAGTTGTTTAGTTGTGTTGGTTGTCATAATGTAGAAGTAATTGATTATAACTTATATAAAGTATATTATTTATTATTATTATAAACAAAATCATCAATATTGAAATAATTAAACATTACCATATATATGTGATTGAAAGGCAACTATTGCCCTCCTATAAAAACATCCAAAAAATAACCTGTCAAGTAGAACAAATACAAGCCCAATGTAACACCTTGATATTATGTGTTCCAGATTGCCATGATATTACAATAGTTCTAATCCTCAACTTGCCATTCTCTAGACACTGACTGGGGGTGGTAAAATTGTAATCCATGGTAAATTTCACTACCACTTACAGTACAGCAATTATACCACTGACAACTTTTTGACTAAACACTGGGATTGTAACTTGTATTAACACAATAATGGCTCTTACTATTAGAAATGGGAGAAATATTGTTTATAAAAAACCTAAAAATCATGAAAAGGCATAAACATTCTAAATCCAGGGTTGCTGCTAAAATAAAAAGTTAGCAAGGCAGATAGTTATGCATGTCATTAGAAACTCTTGGGTCTATTATGTTCTAGTCTAAGAAGTTGAGCATTAACTCAACCAGACTCAAAAACTCAGAACGTTTTACTCCCCCTTGCCCCTGTGGGCAGAAGGTGGATGGGGGCAAGGACAATACTAAATGACTTTTAACTTTCCCAGGGGTATAGGACGTGAGAGGGGAGGCACACCTTGGGGTATGTGCCATTCAGAGGTTAATTTTAGATATTTTTAACCACCCAGTATTTTATTGACACTTGGAGAGAGGGGGGATTTCAAGTATCTTGCAACTATCTGGGTATGCGAGGTTAATTTTGATAGTTGGAATTTACTTTCAACTCGCATGTGTAACTTGCAGGTTAATGAATCAGTGAATTGCTTGCTTTAATCCTTCAGTACTGATGCAGGTTGGCTGTAGTGAGTTTGAGAGTTGGACTTTTGTCACCTCGCAAGCATTCACAGTTTAGTGAATAGACCCCTCAACATCCAAGAAGTTAAATAATGGTTAATGTCTGAATAAGGGATCTAAGTTTCTTCACGAACAAACTTTACATATTTTTTTTTTTCATATAAAACTGTTTAGTGTATCTAAATTAATTAAACAACAATTCACATTTTCTTTACATTGGCTGTGATAATTGGCTGTTATCAAGCTCTGCAGTGAACACAAATGTTCCATAGTTAGAATGTCTTACTTTATTTTACTTATTTCTTTTGTGAGTGACAGTTGTGATAATAATCCCCATTTCTTTCTCTGTGTTCTGGGAAAAACATAGCACAGACAGGAGAAACCTAAATTAGTTCCACAATGTAATTAATTCTTAGAGGATAGTACGCCTGTTAAAATGAGGACAACATAATGAAATATAACTTTTGTTAAAAGTGATTTTTGTTCTTGTTAAATGTTATATTTTTATTTAATGCTTTGATGAATTGGCATAAATACTTAATGGAAATATTTTGGTAACCAGAAGGCAGGCATAGATAACTATATATAAAGCAGCTATTTCATCATAAGAACTAAGTTCATATTTTTGAAGCATGTTTATTACCCAGGACAATTGTCTTTTCACAGCAATTCCTAAGGAAGACAAGGTTATTAATATTTTCTTTTTGTTTTTCTTCTCTTTTATGTGTCAGTCCTTTGGAGCTGTCTCGTGTCAATTCTGGAAGGCTTTGAATCATAGTTTCTGTATATCTCACTGTGAACCTGAAAATTTGCTAATGGTTTTGCATGGTTTTAGTGGTGCCCCAGAACTCGAGAGTGATTGAATCTACTGTTTTCTAAAGATTCCAAAGACTGTAATTTTTAATTGATTGACAGATTATTCCCAACAAATGACAAGACTGAATAGTTTTAACATCTTAGACATTGCACCATTAGAATGCCAAAAAGAAACATACTGTCACGTACAAGTAGTTTAGGAGACACCGTGGTCAGGTAGGACTCCAGGACAGAACAGGTCAAACAAGCCGAGGTCAGGATTCCGGAGAGCAGGATAGTCAAATAACGTAGCCGAGGTCAGGATTCCGGAGAGCAGGATAGTCAAATAACGTAGCCGAGGTCAGGATTCCGGAGAGCAGGATAGTCAAATAACGTAGCCGAGGTCAGGATTCAGGAAAACAACGAAGTCAGACAAGCCAGGGTCATACACGAGAATACAGGATCAAACGCTATCTGGGTACTAGCACTAGGCATAGACAACCAACAGAAGGCAAGGTCAGACAGATCTGAGCAGGTTTAAATAGGAACCGCAGAGGAAGTTCAAATCTCCCGCCAAACCTATGACGTCACTTCCAATGTCCGGGAATCACCACCATCCTGGTTGTGGCGTAATCTCCCTTCATATATACCTGCAGTTTGGGAGTTCGCCACCAGAGGGCGCGCGAGCGCCGAAGCCAGACGCCGTGTACCAGGAGGTCTGCCCCTCCTGCGCGGCAGTCCAGCAGACGTTGAAGGAAGTGGCACCGCGTTGGAGGGCGGCCTCCCTCTCCTGCGAGGAGGCTGCAGCGGTGATAGCCGTGCGTTGGAGGGGGGTCTCCCTCTCCTCCGTGGCGGCTCCGGTGTCCGTGCGTTGGAGGGGGGTCTCCCTCTCCTGCGTGGCGGCTCCGGTGTTCGTGCGTTGGAGGGGGGTCTCCCTCTCCTGCGTGGCGGCTCCGGGGTTTGTGCGTTGGAGAGGGGTCTCCCTCTCCTGCGTGGCGGCTCCGGTGGTCGTGCGTTGGAGGGGGGTCTCCCTCTCCTCCGCGGCGGCTCCGGTGGCCGTGCATTGGAGGGGGTTCTCCCTCTCCTCCGTGGCGGCAACGTGGGAGCCAGGGGCAGGTAAGTAACAGTACCCCCCCTTGAAAGGGCGCCCTCAGGGCGACCACCAGGGCGAGAAGGACGCCTGGCGTGAAACGCACGTATCAGTCGTGGTACGGAAAGTCGTGCCGCAGGTATCCAGGATCGTTCCTCAGGACCGAGACCCCTCCATTGTACCAGATACTGCAAACTGCCCTGTTGGCGCCGGGAATCAAGAATTACCCGAGGAGTCCTTCTCTCCGAAGCCCTCCTGGCAGTCTCGATATTAGAATTCCCGCCTCGGGTAAACCGGTTGCAGACTAGGGGCTTCAGCAATGAGGCGTGAAACACCCGAGGGATGCGGAGCGTTCTGGGCAATGCAAGTTCGTACGCCACCGGATTGATCTGTCGTAGAACTGGAAAGGGCCCAATAAACCGTGGGGCCAATTTCATGGACGGAACCCGGAGTCTCAGGAATCTAGTAGACAGCCACACTCTATCGCCAGGCCGGTATGAGGGGTTGGAAGAGCGTCTCTTGTTGGCCTGACGTTGCTGGAGCGAAGCTGCGTGTTCTAATGCCGAATGTACCGAAGCCCAGGTGGTACGAATGGCAGTAAGTCTCTCCTCCAGATCTGGAATGGCTGAAACCGGTACTGTCTCTGGGAGTGACTGTGGATGGAGACCATACAGGCAGAAGAAAGGCGAAATCCTGGTAGACTCTTGGAGCGTGTTGTTCCTAGCAAACTCCGCAAACGACAACAGATCGACCCAATCATCCTGATGATCATTGATGAAGAGACGTAAATACTGTTCCAGATGTTGGTTTGCTCTCTCCACCAGACCGTTCGTCTGCGGGTGATATGCTGAAGAGAAGGCCAATGTGATGCCCAAGGATTTCGCAAATTCACGCCAGAATCTTGCCACGAACTGGGTACCTCTGTCCGACACGATCTCAGATGGTACTCCGTGGAGCCGCACGATCTCCCGGATGAAGATGTCCGCCAGAGTAGAGGCGCTGGGTAGTTTCCGCAGTGGAATAAAGTGGGCCATCTTAGAGAAACGGTCGACAACCACGAGGATCACGGTATGTCCCCTGGACGGCGGTAATTCTACAATAAAGTCCATGGCCACATGAGTCCAGGGAATCGAAGGACAAGGGAGAGGTCGAAGAAGGCCAGCCGGACGAGAACGAGAGGACTTGTTGGCCGCGCATCTTGCACATGATTGAACGAATGCTGTAACGTCCCTGCCCCAATGAGGCCACCAAAAAGTCCGTGAAAGTAGCTCTCTGGTGCGTGCCACTCCTGCATGTCCCGAGGTCCTGGCACCATGTAGTGTGCGTAGAACAGGTACTCGCAGACTGGGAGGAACGTACAGTCTCCCCGGAGGCAAGGAATCCGGAGCTTGACCTTGGGAGCGAGTGACGCGGTCCAGCAAAGGGGCATAACCCCGTAATCGAATGGCTGCAACGACCTTGGCAGAAGGAATGATGGGTTCCGGCTCCCTACTCTCCTCCTCAGGTTGCGTATGCATGCGGGATAGTGCATCCGCTTTAATGTTCTTAGAACCCGGACGGTACGTTAGCACAAACGGAAAACGGGAGAGGAAGAGAGCCCACCTTGCCTGGCGAGGGTTGAGGCACTTCGCCGACTCTATGTATTGGAGATTCTTGTGATCGGTCAGAATCAGGGTCGGTACCGAGGCCCCCTCCAACAGGTGACGCCACTCCTCCAAGGCCAGGATAACTGCCAACAGTTCTTTATTCCCTATATCGTAATTCCTCTCGGCTGTAGAGAAGTGTCTGGAGAAGTAGCCGCAAGGGTGTAGTGGTCCGCTGTACGAAGCTCGTTGGGAGAGTATCGCTCCCACTCCAGATTCAGAGGCATCCACCTCCAGGACAAATGGTAGAAGCGGATTGGGATGCCGTAATACTGGGGCCGTCGTGAACTTCTCTTTGAGAAGAGTGAACGCGGACACTGCTTCGGAGGACCACTCAGACACATTGGCCCCTTTCTTTGTTAAGTCCGTAAGAGGGGCGACAATCCTCGAGTAATTCCGGATGAAGCGTCTGTAGTAATTGGAAAACCCGAGGAAACGTTGCAGAGCCTTAAGACCCGTAGGCCGTGGCCAATCTTTGATCGCCAGAACCTTCGATGGGTCCATATCAAAACCCTCAGGAGTAATCACGTACCCCAAGAAGGTCACCTTGCGGGTCTCAAAAACACATTTATCCAATTTGGCATATAGCCCATGCTGTCGGAGACGGCTCAGAACTTGACGGACCTGGTCGCGATGAACAGATAAGTTTGCCGAGTAAATCAGGATATCATCCAGGTATACGACCACGAATTGCTGGAGAAAGTCCCGTAAACAGTCGTTAATAAATTCCTGGAACACCGCCGGGGCGTTGCACAGACCGAACGGCATGACCAGGTACTCATAATGTCCCGAGCGGGTGTTGAAAGCTGTTCTCCATTCGTGGCCGGCACGAATACGGACCAGGTTATAAGCCCCACGTAGATCCAACTTGGTGAAGACTTGAGCCCCACGTAATCTGTCAAAAAGTTCCGAGATGAGGGGAATAGGATAGGAGTTCCGCCTTGTAATCCTATTCAGACCTCTGTAATCGATGCAGGGTCTTAGTTCTCCGTTCTTTTTCTTGACGAAGAAAAATCCCGCTCCAGCCGGAGAAGTAGACCGACGGATGAAACCCCGCCTGAGATTGTCCTCAATGTAGGATTCCATGGCCTTGGTCTCGGGAACCGACAAGGGGTAGACCCGCCCTCGGGGTGGCATGGTGCCCGGAAGGAGGTCAATGGGACAATCGTAGGGTCTATGTGGAGGTAACTTCTCTGCCTCCCTCTTGTCAAATACATCCGCAAACTCCTGATACTGACTTGGAAGAACCATAGCGACCTTCTCCGGGCCAGTAGACACCATGGCCAGTCGAATGGGTGTGTCACAGTGCTCCCCGCAAGCTTGACTCCAGGACGTGATCTCCCCAGTTGCCCAATTGATGGTAGGGTTGTGCCTCTGTAACCAAGGGAACCCCAAAACAACAGGAGTAGAGGGAGAACAGATTACCAGGAACTGAAGATTCTCCTTATGCATCATCCCTACGGAGAGTGTCACAGGTACGGTAATCCGGGTGACTTGTGGCGGATGAAGTGGTCTGCCATCAATGGCTTCAATTCTCACCGGCGTGTCTTTAGGTGTGGTGGGAATAAACTGCTGCTCGCAAAAATGGGCATCAATAAAGTTCTCTGCGGCTCCAGAATCCAAGAAGGCCTCTGTGCAAACGGATCCCCCCGGCCAAGATATCTGAATTGGAACGGTCATCCGAGTACTGCTAGAATCAGAGGACAGACCCAGCACACCTAAAGCAGGTCCTCTAAACCACTCTAGATGCGGGCGTTTCCCGACTTCTTAGGGCAGGATCGTGCCCAATGTCCAGTCAGACCGCAATATAGGCAGAGACCCTCCTTTCTTCGCCTGGCTTTCTCACTCTCGGACAAACGAGTGATTCCCAGCTGCATAGGCTCCTCGAAGGAGACAGGAGATGTGGGTGGTGGTATGAACTGAGGAGCAAGACGCGGAAGGGAACGTACACCTCTCTCCCGTGCTCTCAGGTTGTCTCGTTGCACCTGCCGTTCTCGAAGACGAAGGTCGATCTGGGTCACATAGGAGATTACGGAATCTAGGTCAGATGGAAGATCACGAGCAGCCATCTCGTCTTTCAAAGTCTCTGATAGTCCGTTCAGAAAAGCAGCAATAAGGGCCTCGCTGGTCCAATTCACCTCAGCCATTAGCGTACGACATTCAATAGCATAGTCCATGAGGGTACGCTCTCCTTGACGGATGTTGAAGAGAGAGGATGAAGCAGTGGAACTCCTGCCTGGAACATCGAACACAGCACGTAGTGCGGCCACAAATTCGGAATAGGAGCGAACCGCTTGGGTACTCCTCTCCCACAGAGGAGATGCCCATGCCAGGGCCCTGTCCGTGAGAAGCGAGATTATGTAACCAATCTTAGCCCGATCAGAAACAAAGGCATAAGGGTTAAGTTCAAAATGAATCTCGCACTGGTTGAGAAATCCACGGCAGGTCGCAGGATCTCCTCCATATCGCTGGGGTGGAGGAAGATTCATAGGAGCATGAGCCACCGGCCTCGGAACTGGAGCTGGTACCGGCGGTGGAGCTACAGCTGGAGAGGCATGCACTTGTAGACCGGGATCTGTGCGTTGTAGAAGGGTCTGGAGTGCTTGGGCAAACTGGTCCAGACGGTGGTCCACCTCATCCAGACGAGCCTCACAGGAGCCCTGAGATCCTACCGAAGCGGGTCTCATGATGGCCTTCTGTTTCTGTCACGTACAAGTAGTTTAGGAGACACCGTGGTCAGGTAGGACTCCAGGACAGAACAGGTCAAACAAGCCGAGGTCAGGATTCCGGAGAGCAGGATAGTCAAATAACGTAGCCGAGGTCAGGATTCCGGAGAGCAGGATAGTCAAATAACGTAGCCGAGGTCAGGATTCCGGAGAGCAGGATAGTCAAATAACGTAGCCGAGGTCAGGATTCAGGAAAACAACGAAGTCAGACAAGCCAGGGTCATACACGAGAATACAGGATCAAACGCTATCTGGGTACTAGCACTAGGCATAGACAACCAACAGAAGGCAAGGTCAGACAGAACTGAGCAGGTTTAAATAGGAACCGCAGAGGAAGTTCAAATCTCCCGCCAAACCTATGACGTCACTTCCAATGTCCGGAAATCACCACCATCCTGGTTGTGGCGTAATCTCCCTTCATATATACCTGCAGTTTGGGAGTTCGCCACCAGAGGGCGCGCGAGCGCCGAAGCCGGACGCCGTGTACCAGGAGGTCTGCCCCTCCTGCGCGGCAGTCCAGCAGACGTTGAAGGAAGTGGCACCGCGTTGGAGGGCGGCCTCCCTCTCCTGCGAGGAGGCTGCATCGGTGATAGCCGTGCGTTGGAGGGGGGTCTCCCTCTCCTCCGTGGCGGCTCCGGTGTCCGTGCGTTGGAGGGGGGTCTCCCTCTCCTGCGTGGCGGCTCCGGTGTTCGTGCGTTGGAGGGGGGTCTCCCTCTCCTCCGTGGCGGCTCCGGTGTCCGTGCGTTGGAGGGGGGTCTCCCTCTCCTGCGTGGCGGCTCCAGTGTTCGTGCGTTGGAGGGGGGTCTCCCTCTCCTGCGTGGCGGCTCCGGGGTTTGTGCGTTGAAGAGGGGTCTCCCTCTCCTGCGTGGCGGCTCCGGTGGTCGTGCGTTGGAGGGGGGTCTCCCTCTCCTCCGCGGCGGCTCCGGTGGCCGTGCATTGGAGGGGGTTCTCCCTCTCCTCCGTGGCGGCAACGTGGGAGCCAGGGGCAGGTAAGTAACACATACATTTTGTTTTTAAATTGTTTTATTTATTTTATTAGCACAATTTATTTCAAAGATAGATAGTCTTCGCCATTATGGGGAGTTAATTAGTTGAGTTTTTCATTATTGGTTTGTTTTTTAGAATGTATTGAATTAGAAATGATTTCTCTACCAAAACTATTTTTAATCTACATTTTACTACAAATCCTCCAGCTACTGTACAAAGCCACACAACTTTAAATTGAAAAATGTCCATTGAAAGTTTTCAGTCAGTCTTTATGTCTCCTCTTCAACTCCCATACTGTTCCCGGTGGGATGGGGGTTAAAATCAGGGCCTGCACAGCATTTCTATCATTTCGAATCACAGCTCCCAAATCCCTTTCCTATGATGTAGGTAATTTTTTTTTTTTTTCATAGATACCTTATTTTACACTTTTCCAAATTAAACTTTATGCCCCAGACATTCTACCATTCCTATCATTTCCTTAAATAATTCGCTATATGATTTAACCTACACAAACAGGTATACCTTCCCTTGACCCCACAAACTGTAGGATTATCCCTTACACAAGTGGGAGGCTGGGTCAATTTTTGTGTTTTGCTATGGTTACGTTCAGGTGACAACAAACAACTTACACTTTAGGTAAACCTTGATATAGTTTTAAGACAAGACAAGTTATTTATTGATACATAATTTAAGGCAAACTGTACATCACATAATAATAATCATCCCACTGACTAGAGGGATACATCAGCGAGATGGAATATAGGATGTGAGGAGCTCTTTCAGCAAGCCATTTTTATAATATGTTTGCAATTTAATTGGAAGCCAAGATGAGCTAATGAGTTGAGAGCCTCCAAGTTCAATGCCAGTAAGGTGATCATGAGATGTTCTTTTTTCCTGGGTTCCTCTCACCAAGAATAACTCTATTTTGTCTATGTTCATTTTTAGACAATAAGCATTCATCCACTCTGTGGAATCTGCTAAGTGGTCGATGATGAGGTATGTCAGGTCTTTAGTATCTGGGTCAAAGGTGAACCAGAGTTGTGTGTCTTCTGAATATCAACGATAACTTGGCCTTGGTGCCTGATGATGTCCCCCAGTGGAAGCAAATATATTGCGAATAGCAATAGAGACAAGATGTAACCTTGTGGAACTCCGCAGGCTTATTCTGGTTTACTGATTTAAACCAGTAAAGCTTTGTTTCTCCTAGACCAAATATGTGCTGTAAGTGCTCCATTAAAATCCCATTGTCAATGGTGTCAAATGCAGCTGGGACATCCAGGAGGACTAGGATGGAGTAATCACCTTTGTTTATCGCCATAAGGAGATCATTTCAAACTAGCAATGTTTCTGTGCTATGGGTGACATCTGAAACCTGACTAGATAGGATCAAAGGTGCTATACCTTGAAGGATGGACCTCCAGTTAAGTTGCTTTTTCAATGTTCTTCCCCAGAAATAGGTTGGATACTGGTTTGTAATTCCAGCCGGTGTCTAATAAGGGTTTCTTTAGAAGAGGTTATACCACTGCTTCTTTTGGAGGATCTGGGAAGTTTCCAGTTCCAGGGTCTAGGTCACACGTAGTAGGGCATAACTTTTTCCACTACATCCACATTTCTAAAAGTAGACCATAAACTGGGGGAATCTGACATTCTACTGTAGTTATTCTGGTTGGCCTGCTATGATAGAGGCTCAGATGGAAAAAATCTTGTCCGTGAAGAAGATCACACATTTTTCACACTTAGCCTGCAAAAAGTTGAGGATATGAATGCATGTTGGTTTCTACTGTGTGAAACAGTTACCTGGGTCGATGGCGGCAGAGTGTAATTTTGCGTGACAAAAATTAAAGTTTTTTTCTGAATTATCTTCAATTGATATTCATTGAGATGTTTGGTAAGACCGGCTTTAACCTCTGGATCATGTGTCCTGCACCACCTTCTCTTGAGTTTACACCCTGTTCTCTTAATTACTCTGATGGTGCCTATGCACCTGTTTTATAGGATTCAAACTAGTGTGAGGTGTGAACTTTTAAACTTCAGGCTGCTTTGTAGATAATGTAGTTAAAAGAGAATGCATAACGGTCAAAAACAATATATTTCAAAGAAATATTTTATTGAACAATACGTTTTCTGGGTGTTTGGATATGAAATCTGAGCAAATCCAAAACCCAATTAACAACTGGAGGTGAGACAGTTTTAGAATGTCAATGTACCATATTTCCGATTTTTAGGTAAAGGTATCTCTTCCTAGCAGTAGAGGGGCCTGGGGAAGTATATTTCAATCCGCTATATATCTCAGTGCAGTAATGCCATCCATTAAATTTGGTAAATCCACGTATGTAGAATGTGGAGTCGAGGTTGGTTCTTGGAAATTTGTGGTGAATTTGGAAGATAAGGAGAGTAAAATGAAGATGATTCCTGGGGAGGTCAGGAGCATGAGAAAAGTGTGGCAGTCCACAAGGGTGCTTAGGCCTTAGCCCGTACCATGGTAAAATAGTAAAAAGCCAAGAAAAACAACAAAAAACCCAATTTCGCCTCATTATTTAATCATAAATTGTAAACTAAATGGTAACCTTTACTAAAACAAAATTTTCTTAAAGCTTTCTCCCCCTTAGTAAACATATGCAATATAAGTTGTTATATTTACAGTACTATATATATATATATATATATATATATATACAGCTATATATATATATAGCAGAAGTAGCCCATATAGATTACAGTACATACTGTAATATAGCACAGGTTAGGAATTTACAAAAAGAGCTAAAACCCATAATTATGCCACCCTTTTTGCACTACTGGTTCACCTGGTTTTATTGGGCCTCAACTCATATCACTCTTACCTGTACCTCATATCGCTTCTGGCATTGTCACAAAAGATCAGCTGGCCAATCATCAGCTTCTATTCTCCCGAGACAGTGCCTCACATTTAAGATACAAGGTATCTATCTCCACAGTATGATACAACTGCCTCGTATATCTACCTAGCCAAGGGACATAGTATGTTTATAGGCCTTCAAGCCCTATTCTGATCTCATGAGAATTACTTATTTTATAGCACCCCACCTTCATGTTAACTGACAGGTATATTGCATGTTACACCGGACAACCACCAGGAGTACACCACAATCAATGTAGCAATCACATTGTCCAAAAGAAAAACATTTTATTTATCAATGCTACCTATATATGGTGTTACTCCAATAACTCCATTAGAAAAGTGCTAGGAAGTATTCTCCAGGAGGAAGGAAAAGGAATCTTGAAAACATAAGAGATGGGGTCAATACAAAGGCTTTAATACAAAGAATGCACCAAGGAATTTATGGCCAGATTTAGCTGACAGAATCTTAATTTGAACGGGGCAAGTAAATAGCCCAACAGTAGTGGAAACATGAACAAGGCAATATTTCTTGTCACAATGATTAATTATCACCCTTTCAAACCACTATAATTTTGTCGCTTTGTGATCCTTGTAATTGGTCTGTGAAAATCTGAATTCTGAAATTCTAT
Source organism: Spea bombifrons (assembly GCF_027358695.1). Lineage (NCBI taxonomy): Eukaryota > Metazoa > Chordata > Amphibia > Anura > Pelobatidae > Spea > Spea bombifrons. The sequence continues at coordinate 30,189,994 of NC_071088.1, read as the reverse complement.
CCCCAGATTTTTAGTCCAGCCCGATACAATTTTTTCTCTATTTTGACATGCTGTCACATCCTATTATGACATTATTTATCTGAGGGAAAGTCCCTATGATGTGGTGCCACCAGCACCATGCTTCCTCAGGCAAGATATTATGTGCTTTTGCAACTTAATACAAAAGTGGCCTTTTTTTTCTTATCAAACACATATGATCACACCAGAGATGTAAATGAGCTGTTCCTGAGACTGAAAAGAGACACCAAAATGAATTTGCATGCAAACTGGCATTTATAATGCAAATAAAAACCAGTTGAGTCCTCGTAATCCGTGCTTCAACAATCTCTACAAGCCCAACCATCGATCCTGGTATTGATGAGGGGACATCAATATAATCTATAATTTAGCAGTGGGCTGTAGTAGCATTCCTCTCAAACTCTACTTGCTAAGGTGGTCTTCTTTCCATTTTCTACTGCTGTTGTGACATTTATAGAAACATATAAATTGATGGCAGATAAGCCCATCTAGTCTGCCATTTTGTCCTGATTTAAATCAGTCCTTGGTCCATGCATCCATGCATGTTTAAATTCCCTTTACACACTGCATTAGCCTTACTATTTCTGCTAAAAAGCCTTCCACTTATTTTTATTGGCATTACTTCCAAAGCTTTGAACCTCTTCTAGAGTAACAATACTTCCCCTTTGAAATAAACCTCATTCCTGTACCTTGTTAAATCATATGTACATTCTGACTCTCTCTTCTCTACTCCAAGCTATACTGTACATATTGAGATCCCACAGTCTTTCCTGAATATTGTTACCCTGCAAACTATTTATATAAAACTCATTGGCAATCAAATAAAATGTACTTTCAAAATTCATCTGCATGCAAGTTATAGTTATTTGGGTTTAAAACACAATATCCAGATCTGTGATATTTAATCAGTATGAAAAATGAAGACAACTAACAACCCCATTTGCAGCTATAGCTGACCGTGCCCCAAAAAGGGAATGATGAAAAATCGTTTTATGGTCTCAAAGGAAATTTGGAAAACCTTAAGTAAATCATTATAGAAACAGCCCGTGTAACAAACACATTCCTGAATGTTATCAAATAACATCTATCATGGGGCAACATTAGTAAGCAAATGGAAAAGTGGGTGTTACAACTAGACTTGTGCATTCATATTCGGGATAACATGGTGCGTTTTCATTGCTGAAGCCGAAAACCGAATAAACTAGCATGGCGGCGGGTAAATGTATACGAAGACGAAGAAGCACAAAACATAGAAGCTATGTGTTTTTCTTCGTTAATATCTCCCAGCTAATCTTCCTGGTCCCTTCCCACTGTCTTTAGCCTACCTTGTCTATGTAACATCTCAGGGGTTAACGGGAACGGGAATCTGTAGGATCGCGCCAGGAGTTACAGGTCCGTAAGACTGACTCTATCGGTCGTCCACACAAGCCTCCTCTGGCATCAACCAATGAAGTGTGTACAAAGTGAGAAAACCAGTAGGAGGAATGCAGCCCTTATACAACACTCTCCGGGTGTTGGGGAATTTCAGCAAAAGGTCCGATAGGGGGCGCTCGTGTATTCCGTTCAATATAAACAAAATGAAAAAGAAAAAGAAATAGTGCAGGTGTATAAAAAATTGATGCGCCCTGCGTATTGCAGATTTTGCACTCACAGTGTTTTTGTGTAGTTCAATGCGTCACAGGGGTACCCTCAGTGTCCACGTATGGGATATATAAGAGCTGCCCTTAAGTGGTTGATGCCGGCGACCAATAGAGTCACTCGTACGGACCTTTTACTCCTGGAGCTTCCCCAGGCCAAGTTTCGGCGTCAGGAGTTGATGCCAGAGGAGGCCCCTGCCGGCTGCCCTTCATTGGTTGTTGCCAGTGCAGGCCCCGCTCTGAGTAACTTGACCCTCGGAGGAACCGGGAGGAAGCGCAGGGTAAGTTACAGCTTAGAGTAACTGGCCTGAGGAGACTAATGGCTTAGGCGTTAGGAGGTGAAAGTCTGTAAGAGCGACTCTATTGGTCGCCAGCAGGGGGCTCACCTGACATCAACCAATGAAGAGCAGCTGTTACGGACTTTTAAAAGCCTGGCGCCAAAGCTGCTCCGTATTGTTACTGCATTAACCCCGTATTATCCCCTGCGAAAAAAAAAGACAAAAAAATTAAGAAGAAGAAAAAAAACCGAACACAAAGAATGTACACAAATTTTCAAAACGAACATGGGAACAGACCACAAAAGACTCGTTCCACTGCCACTCTGGAACTGCAGCATCTCCTAAAGGTAAGTTATTTGCTTATCTACAAAGTACTCTAATATGCATTCATTGGTAAGGATCCTGTTTGGTAACTTTCAACAAAACAGTGCCTGTTGTTTGTAAGCAGTTGTCTAAAGCTGTTTTAAAACATCCATTTTGAAGATTGATGCACTTTGGAGTCCTATTTATATCCTGATATTCTTTCAGCATATTTTACGAGAAGAGCAAGGGATCTGATCACCATTTATAAGCATGGGTAAAGCACCACAAAGGAGTGATTACTCCAGCATATCAAATGAGGCATACATTCCATTTTCCAACAGAGACTCATTTTGCAAATTTTATGGCTGGTATTATTTTTATGTATGTTTAAAGAAAACTGGAACTCCAGAACATAACGCAGTACATACCTGGTTTCAGCTTTAAAGTGCTCTGTAAACAGTGAAGCTTTTAAGTCTACCCCTAACATATTTATTTAAAACTTAAGATTTTCTATTTGTACTTCCAAAAAGAACATTGCAAAATGGGATTAGAAATGTATTTTTAAAAGATCTGTCTGAATCTATTAAAACGTAAATAATATTTACATGAGAAAGTATATTCCACTTTTATTTTGTAATTAGCCTACCTGACAGCTATGTCAGCAATATTCAGATATGCTATTAACAATATATAGGGAAAAGGGGGTATTATTGCAGACCATGTGTTTAATTTTGCTAAATATAAGCACAGTTTGAGATGATAAGCTGAGGAATTGTTATTGGTGGGCCCCTGCAACAAAGTTGGAGCAAAAAGGGATAAGCTGGTTGTCAGGAAGCCTCCCACCATCTCTTCTTGGATACTGGATTGCTAAAACCGTTTCACCCTCACCCATTTCAGATAGAAATATTTGTGTGAACATATTCTGCTCCAGTTTTTTCTACTTGTGTGTGCATCTCCAGACCAGTCTTTTTCCTGTAGGACACCTGATGCTGAATGACTCATGAAGTGGGAGCGGTGTCTAGAGCTTTCCGGATACTCCCATCTTTAAATTCATTCACTTCTGACCTTCATTTACAGATAAGGGTGAATCACCTTCACAGTCCAGCTCTGAGTAAGAAGAAGAAGGGCAAAACAAAGTGAGAAACAGGGGGGTAGATAGTGAGAAAGATTGTAGTAAGAATATTGAAATAAATAAAGAGTGAGAATGAGTGAGATAATGAATGAATTAGTGTGGGGATGAATTGTGTGAATGGGTAAGAGAATTAATGAATTAGTGTGTGGATGAATTGTCTGAGTGTGAGTATGAATGAATGTGTGGATAAATTGTCTGAATGAGGGAAAGAATGAATGAATTTGTGAGAATGCATTAATGAATATGTGTAAATGATTTGTGTGAATTAGTAAGCGAATAAATCCTTGTGGGAATTAATTATGTGAATGAAAGTGTGAATTTGTGAGTGACTGTAAAAGTGTTTGTGTTTATCAGAAATGTATAATTGATTTGTGGAAAGGCAAAGATGGCACAAGCAGGGTGTTTGAGCCTTGGGGACCAAAATGGCACAGGCCAGGCTCTTTTGGGACAAAGTTGACTCATGTTGGGCTGTTTGGGGACAAAGATGGCATGTCCTATGCGTGTAATTTTGGTGCTGGTCAGGTTCTATGTGAGCAATGTGTATGCCAGGGCTGGCTTTGGGGTGTGCAACCTGTGATCTATGCCTGTAATTTAGGAGGTTTTATCTATACCTTTAATGCTGAGTTTTTTATGTGAATTCCAATTGATCTATACCTGCAAAGCTGGGTTTGTGTGTTATTCTGTTGATCCATATCTGCTATGCTATGAATCCATACATTATTTATGAATACCTGCAAATACAGGGTTTGTATGTCTTATTCAATTAATCAATACCTGCAATGCTGATTCCATGTGTTTATTTCATCTATACCCTCAGTGCTGAGTTTACATGTGATTTCCAGTTGATATATACCAGCCATGCTGGGTTTGTGTGTTCTGTTGATCTATACCTGCAGTGCTATATTTCCATACATTATTATTATTGTATACCTGCAAATACAGGATTTGTATGTCTGAACCTATGTGTCAGGCTCATCATATTGCAGCCCTTAACTGGATGTTGGAGTCCAGAGCACAGGAGTGTAAGAACGCAGTGATAGAAACACACTTCACAAATGACACAAGCAGGAAGGTTTGGTTATAGGTATATTACACAAAGCAAAGCAGACATCTCACCACAAGCAGCAGAGTAGGAGGCATATCATGTATGCAGACTACTTGGGAGTATGAAGGTAGAAAAGTCCAGGTAAGCATCCAAAAGGGGTCTGGCACAGGTAGCAAGCAAAAAGGGGATATCCAGTAGGCAGTCCAGGTCAAACAGGTAACAGGTAAATCCAATAGACAGATCCAGAGTCTGGCATCAACTGTGGCTCCAAAGAACTTAATGAACTAACAACTCTGTTACTGGGAGGCAGGGATATAAAGCCTTTTCATTAGGTCAGGTATGAGTGGTCTATGCTTCAGGTGAGGGAGGCAGGGTAATAGCATAACCAAACACAGCTGAACAGAAATACACAGCACATTAATTATATACATAGTCAGACATGCATACATGGTACAGGATGTCACAAAGGACAGGCAACAAGGCAAAGAACACAGGGGATGGAGTGAGGAGCTGGGAAAGATGAGGGAAAGAGGGCAAAGGTACATAAAATACAGACACAGCAAGCTGTGGAGAAGAGTTCAACTCCAGGCAGACCACTTAAAGGGGCAGCCACGCCTAGCAGTTTGCAGGGCTGGGGCTGAACCCTGACACTATACCTTCAGTGCTGAGTTCACATGTGAATTTCAACTTAATATTAATATATATCGACAGCAGCGTGTAATATTAATATATATTGGCTGCAGGGGCTAATATTAAAGGAACTGCCAGTTCAGCATATATATATATATATATATATATATATATATATATATAAAATATATATATACACCTGTGTGTGTGTGCTCTCATGCACTTCATAGTGTGCCTCTGAATGGCAGAAATAAAATGTGGTCACATTAAACAGCCTTAACAAAGTTAAATGAATCCATGTCTCTATCTTCTAGTTACAGTAGCTGAGAATTCTTTCCATGCCATGCAACTTGTGATTCTTTGTAGAATATCTATCTTCTCTCTAGCAAACAAATCAATATTCCCTCACATTTGTTGGCTCTCAAAGGACATTCCTTTTTTAGGGGTCTGCTACGTCCTCTTCTTTCCACTTCATTTTTCACGTGTTCTCCTGACAGTCTTTGTTCTTTTGATCACAAGACCTTATTATGTGTCATTCCAACACTCCAGCCTCAGGCCATATGCATCAATTTTGATCCATGCTGCTATCAGTAGGCTTTTTAAAGGGATATTTCCTTGTGAATTTTGCCCATAGTTTTAATATTTGGATTTAAGCACTTATTATACAAAAATCGGATAAAATCCACATTCATCCCCTCCAGGGATAGGCAAAGTGTCCGTACAAGGACACCAGTGTCCGTGATATGGTTTTTGAAGTTCCATAGAACATCATTAAATTGTCCACCACAGACCCCAGTAAATGTCCACCATAAACAATGTTGGTGCCTACCCCCTGATCCTCTCCTGAAGTCAAAGAGTGGAAAAGTGAAACTTAGAATCCTGTTTTTATTCATGGGAAATGATGGTCACAATTCCAACTTTTATAACTATAAAAAAATCTGCAGTATGTATATTGATATTAAACTGTAAGTAACAGTTATTGTTTCACCCTCCTTTTTTCCCACTAGCTACAATAAAAAGGCTCAGCTGGTAAGTATAGCCAAATTAAGCTTACTTTCAAACAAACACAAGAATAGTCATTAATCATGTGTCCAACAGAATGCAATTGGCACTTCCATACTTCCTAACAAACATGAAGATGAGTTGCATATCTATTGAGCAAACGTTGTCATCATTCTCCACTGTACAATAAAGCTCTACATGACTACTATGAAGATAAACTTATAAAGGCACATTTTATAGCTGCTTATCTCCCAGGATATTATAAAAAATGTATTCCTGTCTGTTGGATAATTAATTAACAACTTTCATGGGCACTGAACCTGTAAGTAAAGTGCTACAGTAAGAATCAATTCAAATTCTCGAGTACTACAATTAGCTCTCACGGTAATACTGCAGATATGAACAAGAGAGTAGAAAAAGCTCTTTCAGCCTCTGGAAAATGAAGTCTAATGAACTACAACAATAACTAAATATGTTTAATTAAATATTTCTTCTATTATTTGCATGGTAAAGAGTCTAGAAATCGACATTTGTACTAAATATGTTTATGGGGTGTCAAAAAGAGATCAATACCTGAAATTCCAAATATCAACAGATGTTCTCATCCATCATGTATCACTCTAGAAACCAACTGGGGATTATAATCAGCCCTGGTACATTGAGGCCAGTGGCTGATAAATGTCATACGTGTGACTGCCTGCTGCATACATGCATCCATATGCTCTAAGACATTTCAGTCTGAAAGGATTGGCTGCCAAAGTGATACTAAAGGTACATGGGATGCACCAACATGCCCGATGGCCTCTCCAGGCCACACATTATATGTATAAATTCTTCTTTCTCTAAGATATTGTAATCTTCAAGTATATCAAGTATATTCAGAAACGGAAACTTATAACAACACCAACTAGTTTCCTTACTTTTAATAAATAACTACATATTGCACATTTTTGGTGCAATCAAACATTCCTGCACACGCATCTATACCACAGATAAGGTACCCATACCCAACATACCCATACCACAAGATCAGTGGTCTGTATAACATCCAATTTGATATTTCTCATGTTTAGGAAATCTCTGACAGCTCAACCACTACACAAAATGTTTAATTCCCACATATATAACATCAACCTTTGCAAATTTTAAAACCCAGCCCTTCTTGCTGGAGCAATTTAAATTTTTAAACTGCCTTGAATAATGAATAAATTGCATGCCAACATTAGGTCTAAAGTTGCAGGAAAATTTTACATATAGCATCATTTTACATACATGTAAAGAGAGCATGGATGTTTCATTCGCCTCTATTTATTCACAAGATTCAATTACATAGGATAATATAGACAGACCAACAACAACACACAGATATCTAGATAGATATATACTTAGCACATGTCCAAATACAATACATTCCTCTTCTTAAGTTATTGTTCTGTGTGCCTGTTACGTATATTCCTTCTTCATTTGCGGCTATTCCCGTCAGAAGAGGGCCAAAGGATCAATCTGTAAATATAACTTTATTGTGAGAATATAAGAAGAAATGTAGCCATTATTGTTTTTCTTGTGGTTTGAGCAATATACAAAATTACTCAATCTTAGCATTTTACAAACGAGTCAGATAAAATAATGCATGAGCTCAGTGAAATGTCAATGATTTTGTGAAGTTGCCATAACTGTTAAATAGGGAAAATAAAAAATGTCGGTGTGCTAAGCTAGTCTCAGGCTCAAATAATACAAATGTATAATACGAGGCCTACCAAACAGTGTGAGCATGCTGCAAATACAGTGTGTTGGCTGTACAATGTATACAAAAAACAAAATACTGTCTGCGCCTGTGTGCCTTGACGTGGCGGGTGAGCTTAATTATGCTTTGGCCAATTCATATAACCAAAACCTCTCATTTATATTATGTTTATATATTTGTTGCCAACTTTATTAGGGTGAGAAGCGCAGACAGTATTTTGTTTTTTGTATAACTGTTAAATATACAGACTCCATATATAGTGTTTTGCAAAAAAGGACCATTTAAAAACACTTTTATCAACCCTAAAAGGCTTAGACAATTAGATTTCGTACAGTGTATTTGCTCTAGAACTATCAAAGTTATGGCTAATAAAAGGAAATTCAAATAAATCTTTACTTAATTCTACCACAATCTCCCATACCATTTTAGTTTCTTTTGTCCATTGATACCATCTTGCAGTGGACCGGTTTAGACAAATGTCCATTCTGCAGTATCTCCCCTTTTGTCAAATTTATTTTTCATACAATACTCCAGAGAAAATGATGTAGCTGTCAAGCACAATAAGATATTTCTTTTATCGTTATCATTTGTTATACTTTATGTGCAGAGCAGCCACATCTTTAGAGTGTTTAAAAGAAAAGGTGCTTTAGGAAAGCACAAATAAATATTACAATGAATTACCAGAAAAAAATGGCTAGTTAGGAACTGTTTAAAAGGCCAAAAAGGTTAGTTTTTATGAAATAAAATAACAAAATATCAGGCAGCCTTGCTGTTAAAACCAAAATAATTGCTCGATAATTTAAATAATTGCATGATACATTATTCATCAACTTTTTTCTTAATCAACAAAAAGCTTTTAAGCCGGCAACATTTCGCAGGTTATAATATAGAACTTAATATAGAACATAATTATATGCAGTTAGGAGGACACATACAAACTTGGCTCACCTTAATCCACTCTACTAGATCATCAAATTAAATGTACCTTTGTACCACAAACTATTATCCTCAGTCTATCTACAATAGATTTACGTATGCAGTGTTCTCACGTCCTTACTGAAGCCACATTTGCAAGTGAAAAAGCTGATTTATAGACAAACTGATGTCATTTTAAAAATGATAAGCAACTTTTAGCACAGAGTGTTTCGCATGTGCAGCCTTGCATGCTAGTATGTCCTTTCTTTTTATTGTGTTTAATTGAGTAAGGGACATATATTGCATTACATTTATTTAAATAGTGCCAGCAGATTCCATAGCATAGAGTCAGTAAAACATTTTTTTTACAATCCAGTTGGTGGTTGAGGGGGAAGTAAAACAGCAGGAATGGAATGCTTTCATAGGGAGAAGCTGATTGAGTCAGGGTGATTTGTGGAGGTTATTGGTCATTCAGATGGCTTGATTAGGATTCTGACTGAGTGTCAGGTAGAAAGTATTTTATGCTTCTCGAAAGATGTAGGTTTCTGAAATTTGCGTACAAGGTTGAAAGTCTGAAAGAACAAGGTAGGGAATTCCAGAAAAGGGGTACAGCACATGTGAAATCCAACATTTGGGAGTGGGAAGAGTAGAACAGAGATGCAGTTCATGAGAGGAATGAAGAGGGCATGTATTTTGATAACAGCATAGAGATGTATGGGGGTGTAGAGTTATTAAGGGCTCTGTAGGTCATGGTAAGAAGTTTGAATTTGATTCTGGAGGGTATGAGGAGCAACTGGCACAGTGGAGCAGCAGATGAGGAACGGTGACAGAGAAAGATCAGTGTAGCAGCAGTGTTGAGGATGGATTGGAGCAGTGAAAGGAGGGGAGACCAGTTAGTAGGGAGTAGGAGGTAGGGGATTATATTTTGGTTATATCTTGTGTAAGGAATGGCCAACTTTGGGAGATGTTTTCAGGTGAAGGCAGCAAGATTTGGTGAGGGACTAGGTGTGAGGGACAAAGGAGAAAGCAGGGATACGTGTGACACCAAGTCAATGAACTTAGTTGGTTGGATGGTGGAGTTGTCAGCAGTAATAGAAATGTCTGGAATTGTGGACTGAGGAAATGGCAGGATAATCATAAACTCAGTCTTTGAGATGTAGTGTGATGCCATCTATGATGCAATTCCAGAAAGACAGTCTGTGAGCCAATTTAGAAGAGAGGGTGAAAGCTCAGGAGAGCAAATGTAGATTAGGATGTCATACACGTGTGTATAGGTGGCATTGAATGCCAAAGGAAGATATGAGTTGTCCAATGGAAGAAATGTAAATGGAGAAGAGTAGAGGCCCAAGAACTAAGCCCTGAGGAACACAAACAAATAGCGGTAGGGGAGAAGAACAAGTTCCACCAGAGGAGACACTAAAGGTACAGTTAGGGAGGTAGAAACTGTGCCAGGAAGGAGCTGTGTCACGGATGCCATGAACTTAAAGGGTTTGTAGAAGGAGGGGTTGGTCAACTTTGTCAAAGGCTGCAGAGAGGTCCAAGAATATAATTAGTGAGAAGTGGCCTTTTATTTTAGCATTGATGAGGTTGTTAGTAATTTTAGTGTGCAATGCTGCGTGCAATGCTCCGGACAGAAGCCAGATTGTGGAGGGTTAAGCAGAGAGTTGGTGGAGAGAAACATAGTTAGTTAATTGTAAAATAAATGTTCCAGCAATTTGGATACCAAGAGGAAAATGGAAACTGGATGATAGTTTGATGGGCGTGTGGGATCAAAGGAAGGTTTCATTAGGGTGGGAGAGATGATGGCATGTTTAAGGGAGGATGGAAATATACCAGAGAAAAGAGAGATATTAAAGAAATTGTTTTGGGTTGGGGTCAGGACGCCAGAAAGACATGGTAGGAGATATGATCGTATAGGTTCAAGCGGGCAGGTGGTGAGGTGGGAGGACCTCAGAAACTTCAGTAGAGGTGACTGGACTGAAGCAGTTGAGGGTGGCTTGAGGCAAAGAGAGTGGTCAAAGTACCATATGATTAACACAGTGGGGAGGAAGTTATCCCTGATTGTGTAAATTTTGCTTTTAAAATAGATGGCCAGTTGGAAGGTGAGGGAAGTGCTGGAGGACAGAAAAGAGTGTTAAATGTGGCAGGAGATTAATAAATTTGTCTGGATAGATGGAACGCCGATGTATAAGAATGGATAATTCGTTTGTAACATGTAAAGTCCTCAGGGGTTGCACAGTTACAGGAGCAAGCATATCTAGCTCTGAGCCTAGTGTAAGCCGATAGATGACATGGCAATCGTGGAGAAGAAATTGACTAAATGTACTTCAAAAGACGAGAAAAAGAGGAAGAGAATTGGTGGCAGACATTGAAAGGTGCAGCAGGGGTGCAGTGTCTAGGTTTAGGCGTGTGGCTGAAGTTGTGTCCTGTCTACCCTTTGTACAGCGCTAGAGAATCTGATGGCAGCTATATAAAACAATAAATAATAATAATATAGAGGAGATCATGCTGAGGATTAGGGCGAGTGGGATAATAGATCAGGAGGGTTACCTGCCTTCTACAAGGCTAAATATGTGGTTCCTGGAGTTTCCCTCCAGTTTAACTCAAGTGTAACTCTTATTTGTCCACTTATAAAGAGGACACTTGGGATGAGGCCACTGCAGCTACATTTCCAAACAAGGGGGGACCTAATTACATAATTGTTACTTAGCAGTCATACTGTTGGCACCCAGCTTCTTGTAATTTTCACACTGTAGACTGGAAATGCAACAAGTACTTATGCAGCTTTCCCTATTGAAGAGGAAATAGATAGCTGCCTGTCCAGAGAGAGAGAGAGAGACACACAAAAAAAATGTGTTAACTTGAGAAGGCTTAACTCAACTAAGAAAACTAAGGTTTCATACCCTAACATGTTGACACTCACAAAACAACATGTGTATTAATTAAAACCAGAGTTGTTCACTAGTGCATGTTTTTACCAAATTTTGCAAGGTAATGGTGTGCAAGGGCATGTGCAACTTCCATCTCGTTACCTGAAATCCAAAACGTTCTACCTACAACAAAACGTATAAATTCAAAAAAAGATCAACACATATTTAAAAAAATAAACAGAGCTCTCCCAGATACAATTGTGATAGTAAGGAATTTTCCTATAAATGGGATTAATGCATTTTGTGGCATTCAGAAGCTCTTGGTTAGATGTGAGAAGTAAGTTAAAGGAGCATCAAACCCAAAGTCAGGGGAGACTTATTGACCGAATGTAACAGGGTGACGTGGAACATTTGCCCTCTTTCTTGTGGCTTTGTCAGCATGTGGTGTCAGCATCTGGGATCGCCTTCTGGATTTTGGAAAATGTATTTCCAAAATTCAGAACTTTATAGTTTTTTAAATGGGTATTTTAAATGGGTATGACTCCCTAGCTCAATATGTTTTACTCAATAGAGATTGGATATAGTGGTCAAAGCATTCCAGTACCATAGGGGTATGGTAAGGCACGAGTAGGGTTAATATTTATTGTTACCCCCAAAATAAATGTAAAGCCCTGCCCCCATACTTGGAAAAGGTGTTCATGCTGGAAAATATACAGACACAGTATTTCTACCATAAAAAAAAATAGCTAAATGCATAAAAATAGACTATAGCTCAAAAGTCGCTTTACTGATATTATATATTACAAATTCCAATATCTTAATAAAACAGTTGTGAACTAATTATATCAGATAATGACCCCTTGCTAGTAGGTTTGCAATTTGCAACTGATTTAAGGTCTAGATCTTTACTTCAGGGAGAATGGGCAGACTAGATGGGCCCAATGATTCTTATCTGCCATCAAATTCTATGTAACTTAAATTGGTTACAAAATGTATATTGCTTTTATGTGGAAGCGATAAAAGAATATATTATCTAGGCTCTTAGTTTGAATGAAATCATTAGTAAATATTTTAATGTGATTTAACAATTGCCTTAATGTAGTTCAACAATCTAATATTGATTGTTAAATATATTGTCTAATAAAGTCCAGAGAACTATGCCATTTATTGAATTTGCTATACAGTGACCCATTAGCATTATTTAATTTGAAGGAGATAGAAATCACAAAGCCAGAAGCTATTACATACAGTTTGTACATTTTGCTTTAATGTATAGTTAAAGAAAGTAAGTATGAAAGATTATGCTGGAGAGTAATTAGGATATGAACAATACAAATCTTCTTAACAATTAGAAAAATCATTACATAACGCAGTCTCATCACCTAAATAAATGTCTCAGTCCAGGAATGCCGCAGAGCCACAGATAATTTTCTTGCAACAGAACCATCTGGTCTGGCTCATTGCCCTTTGACGGATCACTTCTAACTTCAGGACAGTACTGTCTGGAATTAGGCCAGAGACTCTGGTTAACAGCAGTCAGGCAAACAGAATGACACTAAACAATGTCACCTTTATTGGCTTTATTTCTTTTGGCATGCATCAGTAGATATGATACCAGTGAGTTTAGATTCCTGTTAAAATTAAAATATCACTCAAAAAATATTCATGAACAGATCATTCGAGCATTATTGTTAATATTAACAAGATTATTAGCTATTTATATATTTAAAATGACTGAATAAACTGTATTATATGTACTATCACCTGCAAAAAAAAATATTTTTTTTTCTTCATATACTATAAAATCGTAAAGCAAATAAAGCAAATAAACCAAATTTTTTTAAATTATTTTTTGAAACTTAAGGGCCTACTAAATAAAGTTTGAGTTAAGTCAAGCTTAAGTCACTACTTTCATCTAAATATTCATATATATATACATACAAATACTCACTTAAGTCACACAGATAAACTCTTTATAACTTGTCATGAATTTCGTGGGACAGGCACTTGTGATCACCCGAGTGTAGTAGACTTACCAAAAGCATTACTGTGGATTGAGTAGCACACATAGTTGAGCTGTTTCTGTGCTTCTAGGCTATAGTACAACAAGGGAAAAGGTAACTGGGTGGACAGTATGTTAATGATAGGTCTACTGTATTATATAGGGTACGAAGTTAGACAGGTGAATTGGGCTGTTTTCCCAACATCAAATTTCCCATAATGATAACTTCACCACTCATTGACATCTTAGTTATTTCCTCAACTAACTGATCAAACACCTCTTCTTGTCCAGAGCATCTATATATGACACCTATCCAAACAACCAGGCTCTCCTACTTCCCTTGTATCAGACTAACATGTAATTTAAGATATTTCTTACATAAAGGGCAATCTCTCCTCCTTTTTTGCTTTCCCTTTACTTCTTGTATAGTGTATCTGTGACAGAATGACCTGTCATACAGGGGCCCAAGGTACTCAGAGATGGCTCCAGCCTGGCTGCCAAACAGGCAGGAACTCCATTGTTAAACTAATCCCATTAACAGGATTGCTACCAGGGGGATATTCAGTAGCTAAAGGGGATTAAAGGTTGGGTTGTCTACCTGTTTATCAATGTTAATTTATGTTAATGAAGTTCTGTGCCTATATCAGTCTATGTTTTACAACAATAAACTGTTCATTCCTGCTGTACTCAGTTCAAGGTAGTTGTATGTCTACTTATTGGGTACACATAGCAGGGTTCCAAGGTGCGCATGCTGACTGGTGCTGGAAGTGATTCCGGGGACAACAGGAGGATACATGTGGGTGATCTCTGGGAGTTACTAAAGCTCTCTTGGTGAACCCGTTACAGTATCCTAGTATGTCAACTTCCCAGTCATCCTGCTCATTGTACCAGGTATCAGTAATTGTCACTAAATCCACATTCTCACTTGTTATCAATGCAGTAAGTTCCGGGATCTTATCACCCTGTAGCATCCCATTGCCCATCGTTTCTAGTTTAAATACCTGTTCAGGGCCGGCCTTAGGGGTGCGAGCTGTGCAGCGAGCTGTGCAGCAGGGGCAACCGCTCACCCCCCTTTGTCTCCTCTGCTCCCTACTGCTGCCCTGACTGTGGTGGTGGAAGCTTGAGGCCTTGGTCACGGCGCTTCATGATGAGCCCCGGAATATGACATCATATCGCGACGCCACGCCGTGGCAAGACAGCGAGACTGAGGCCTTGCGCTCCCACCACAGGACTTCACTAGGGTAAGTGAACTGCAAAGGGGGGGGTAGATAGTAAGAAGGGGTAGATAGTGAGTAGGGGCGAGAGGAAGTAGATGTGAGTGAGAAGGGTAGTAGAGGGGGTAGACAGTGAGTAGGGGGGAAAGTGGGTAGACAGTGAGAAGGGGATTGTGAGAAAGGGAGGAGAGGGGGTAGATAGTGAGAAGGGGAAGATATTGTGAGAAAGGAGGGTAGTAAAAATCTTGAAAGAGCGTGAGAATGAGTAAGATAATGAATGAAGTAATGTGTGGATGAATTTTTGAATGGGTGAAAGAATGAATGAATTGGTGTTTAGATGAATTGTGTGAATGCGTGAGAGAATAAATGAATTAATGTGTGTATGAATTGTGTGAATGCGTGAGATAATAAGTGAATTAATGTCTGTATGAATTGTGTGAATGTGGGAGATAATGAATGAATGTGTGGATGAATTGCATGAATGAGTGAGAGTATAAATTAATGTGTGGAAAAATTGTGTGAGAGAAATAATGAATTAGTGTGTGGATGAATAATGAGAATAAATTGTGAGAATGCATTAATGAATATGTGTAAATGATTTGTGTGAATGAGCGAGAGAATTAATAATTGTGTGAAGGAATTGAGTAAATGAGTGAATGAGTGAGTGACTTTATACATGTTTTGTGTGTATCATAGATGTATAAGTGATTTGGGGAAAGGCAAGGATGGCACAAGCAGGGTGTTTGAGCTTTGGGGACCAAGATGGCACAGGCAGGGTGTTTATGGGACAAAGATGGCACAGGCAGGGTGTTTATGGGACAAAGATGGCACAGGGCGGGCTGTTTGAGGACAAAGATGTCTTATGCTGGGCTGTTTGGGGACAAAGATGTCTTATGCTGGGCTGTTTGGGGACGAAGATGTCTTACGCTGGGCTGTTTGGGGACAAAAATGGCTCAGGCTGGGCTGTAATTTGTGTGTGTAAACACCTAAGGCCGGCCCTGTACCTGTTGATAAAACCTCTGAAGCACCCCTAAAGTTTTTTTTCCTTTGGGGGAAACATGTAATGAATCTTTTTTATACAATCCTATATTACACCATTCCGAATAGTGTGGGAAACCAAATCCCTGTTCTTGTCAATGTTTCCAAAGCCATAAATTAAAAGCTCTAATTTGTCGCATCTTACCATCCTGTTTCCCATATACAGGTAAAATCTCTGAAAAAGAAACGGTGGATGCAAACTGCTGCAGATCCCTACCTAGTTTACTGAAAACATTCATGGTGCTTTCAGGTCAGTTTCTGTCAGTTAGATTGCAAGGCCAATCAGGAGTGGGCTGGTGATGATCAACAGGAGTGATCTGATCATGATGGCAGCCACTGGGTTAACCCTCCTCCTCAAATATGGGGCAATTCAGCTCATAAGGTAAAAACAAAAACACATAAGTAAATAATTAATAAAAAAAATAAGCATTTTAATACATAATTGTTAAATACTACCTTATCACTAACATCTTAGGTCACTAATTATTGTTTTGTCTCATCGATCAATGACAGTGGCAAGTGATCTCATAGTAATTACTATTTTTTTATTTTACAATATATATACAATATATTTATTTTTTCCGTTTTTAACATTTTAAACCTAATAAGCAGCTATGTGATCACTGATTAATCACCCTTTAGGCCACTGATAAACTATCAATTTCATCAATAGTCAGTGACCTAATCGGATCATCCATATTGCTTATGGAACACTTTACGCTAACTGTAACTAAACCCTAACATCCAACAATACCTAACACTATCACTGTCCACTAACACTAACCCTTATGCTATCCCCTAACCCCTAACCTACATATATAATCACTAAACTGAGACACACAACAAATGTCCCCAAACCCAACGAAGGAGAGATAACAAAAATATTTTTAAAAGATGCCACTAAACTCATGGAAGGAACTATAGCAAAAACCATTTGCGGATTTGCTTCGGAACGTCGTCTAGAAGTAGGGTGTCTGAAATCCTCAAGGGTGTGCTTTTAGGGAATATTTAATCTTTTGGGGTTAAACGGAAATATGGGACCTCTGCTGTGTCTTAAATGAGGTACTGTCCCAGTCACCTGTCAAAATTCCAACATAATGCACATGTTCCAATTTTGACTTTGTAACGTCTAAAAAAGACATGCCATAACATATTGCTGTTCTGAATACACATCAAGAAAAAAAGCATGCCAATATGCTAGTGCTGCCTAGTTTTTGAAAATATATAGTTTTATGGGGTTAAATTGAATGATGGGAACTCTATTGTGCCTCATGAGGCAATCTGTCAACATTTGAAGTTTTAAAACTCAAATGCACATGAAGTGTAAAAACAGAAAAAAAAAAAAACCTTAGTCATTAAGGGGTTAAGAGTGTTCCAGTAAGCCTGGAAGATTAAAAATATAGTGGTTGTTAAACTCCCTGCCCATCTTAATTTGTTTGTTTTCCCCTTATTTGGGGCTATGGAGTAGAGTTTGCGGGGTGTTCTTTGTGACTAGAGGCCAAAGCACATCAAGAGGAGGAAAGGAAGACAAAATAAATAGAGAGAAGAGGGATAGGCGTTGGTGGCACATTATTTTATTAGCAAGTCAGTATGCTACTATGCACTATATTGTCCTCAATAGGATATGCTCCTCTACAAAAAACTGGATGATTTGGTATTTAATGATGTTTAAAATACAATTAGCAGATGCATACTCACCAATATGTCCTTTCTGGATCCTGGGGTAAATGGATGAGACCTAAAGGGGCAGGGCCACGCACTCTGCGTGACCCTGCAGCATTGAGCTCTAGGCTACCCAGTATATAAGCTTGTTGGACATTAATATTGAGTTGCTGTAAAAGCATTCACAGCAAAAATTAAAGCCTTAATTAAAATTCAACAAGATTTTGTGTGGCTGTAGGAATTTGTACCCATTCAGCCAAAAGAGCATTTGTGAGGTCAGGGAATGATGTTGGATGATGATGCCTGGCATGCCATTGGCATTTCAATTCATCATAAAGGTGTTCAGTGGGGTAAAAGGTCTAGGCCCTGTGAAGGTCACTGAAGTTCCTAAATACCAAACGTGTCAAGCCATATTATTATGAACTTTGCTTTGTGCACTGGAGCATAGTAGTGCTGGAACAGGAAAGGGCCTTCCTTAAGCTGGTGCCACAAAATTGGAAGCATACTATTGCAGGATGTCTTTGTATGCTGTAGCATTAACATTACCCTTCAGTGGAACTAAGAGGCCTAGCCCAAACCCTGAAGAACAGCCCCAGATCATTTTCCTTCCGCTAAACTTTACAGAAGGTAACCAGAAGCATGATTCATCACTCCAGAGAGCATGTTTCCACTGATCCAGAGTCAAGTGGAGGTGTGCTTTACACCATTATTGTTGACCCTTGGCTTTCGGCATATTGATCTTCGTCTTGTGTGCAGCTGCTCGGCCATGGAAACCCATTTCATGATGCTTCAGACGCAGAGTGCTTGTGCTGTTGTTGCTTCCAGAGGCAGTTTGGAACGCTATAGTGAGTGATGATAAAAAGGAAAGGCAATTTTTACTTGCTACATGCTTTAGCACTCAGCAGTACTGCTCTGTAAATGTGTGGTCTACTTCGTCATGGTTAAGCTGTTGTTACTCCTAGACACTTCCACTTCACAATATTAGCACATACAGTGCACTGGGTCAGAGGTAGTAGGACAGAAATTTCACTGCCACATTTAAGGCTATATCATTTTAAATTGCTTATGAAAATGTTTTGAACAGAGCTTTCATTATCATGCTCCATTCTTGCTAGTCTATGCTATCGCAAACAAAACCGAATAATTAGTTTTCCTTTGTGAAGGCTAAGGAACATACTGTTCATATAGATCCTGAAAGATTGTTTTTAATTATTTATTGTTTCATTTTTACCTGCTAAAACAATTTTTCCAGGAGTAAACACTTCTGTATTGGTCTTTTGGCATTATATAGCGGTTTTGCAAACTATTAAAGGCCTCAGTTTATTTTTTTAAATTTTGATGTAGTATAAGCCAGCATAAATCTCCATAACGAGCTTTAAATGGCTATAATCATGCTTGATGTTAGATCCCTAAAAACTCAGGAGAGTCCCTTAAGGGGTTAGAGAGATTTCAGTGAGTATAATGAAATGAAGACTCTTGACCCCATATGACGTAGAAGTCTGCTTCTTACTGGAGTAGCAGCAGGGACTGAGGTTTCAGGAGGGCATGGTGGCTGGACCCTCTGAACTTGTATATCAATTGCAGGTCTAGAGTATGTCCAGAAAAGCCTGTCTGGCCATGACGAACTAAGCCTATGATTGCAGGTCTAGAGTATGGACGCTTCAGTTTTTATCAGGGACATTTTGTCCTGTTGGACATTCAGCACTCTAATGGGATGCAACTCAATGAGGTTAAATGTAAAGGGGATCTCTGATCTTCCATTTACACTAAGGCTATCTGTATTTACCATGCATCTCCATAGGACCATTCTCTTTCCAGAACCTTTGGAGGAGGAGAACCTTATTACGATGTAATGGCCTATGCTCTGCATGAAGTTGATATGCAGCACAAAGCATATGAGGTAGGTCTAGGGAGGAGGTTGGGGATAGGGTTTCTCTCGGTGAGGCCGAGGGCAGGGCCCTTACTAAATGCTGTAGAGATCCTGTAGAGATCTCTTTATGTGAAACCATTGTAGAGCAGATAGTTAGTATCTTTCGACAATGTGTTACTAAAAGACGAAGTAAACAATCCATTGTGCCTGGTGACACACTGATTGATGCAAACAGTGTTCCAACGGCAGCTGCTATAAAGTGAATGTCATCCACAAGAAGATGCTAAAATGATGCCGTTAAGAACTCTCCATGTTGACAAAGAAGGAAGAATACAATTTGCCTAATCTTCTCCTAACCGAAGTTTAATTACCGTATTTGCTCGATTATAAGACGACCCCCCAAAATCAAAATATTAATTTAGGAAAAAAACAAAAAGCCTGAATATAAGACGACCCTATAGGAAAAAAAGTTTTACCAGTAAATATTAATTCATGTAAATATATTTTTTAAATTTCCTTTTATTTGCCAACCTGCCCCCCCCCAGTTATGCCACTCTGCCCCCAGAAATGCTTTATACCCCCCCTATTTGCCACTCTGCCCCATGATATGCCTTATACCCCTATATGCCACTCTGGCATATAGGGGGTTAAAAGGCATATCATGGGGCTGAGTGGCATATAGGGGGTTAAAATGCATTTCTGGAGGTATATATGCATATCATGGGGCTGAGTGGCATATAGGGGGTTAAAATGCATTTCTGGAGGTCCAGAAATGCATTTTAACCCCCTATATGCCACTCAGCCCCATGATATGCCTTTTAACCCTGCATGTACTGGCTGCCTTGGCTTGATAGGAGTGTGATTGCTGCTAACAGCAATCACACTCCTATCAAGCCAAGGCAGCCAGTACATGCTGGAACCTGGGGATGATAGTAGTGGGATTACAGCCTCCCTATGCCATGCTACAACCCCCACCCCCCTTACACATCCATGCTATCACACACAAACACACATTCACAAACATTTAAATACTCATTCATTCCATTAATCACACATACTTCACACATTAATCACACATACTTACCCAAAAACCCTCCACCACCCCCTTACCTGAACTGCAGATCTCTCACTCGAAGACTTCTGCAGGGGACCGGCTGTACCAGCAACTTCTCTGGCCCCGCCCCCAGAGGAGGGAGGGGGAGATAGAGTTCTGTGAGGAAGCTACAAGCTTCCTGTCCTCCTGCTTCTAACGGAAGAGACGCTGCTCGCGACCGGTAAGCAGCATGGCCCCAGCCATTTTTTTGGGGTCTGATTAGAAGACGACCCCGATTATAAGACGAGGGGTATTTTTCAGAGCATTTGCTCTGGAAAAAACCTCGTCTTATAATCGAGCAAATACAGTATTTACGATTTAATGATCAATCGTGGGGTTTTTTATAAGATGTGCTTAGCAAATCAGAACTGCCCAGTGTATAGATTTACTGTATCACCATGGCATGTTTTCAATTACCAAAATATCTGAGAATAGAATATAGATTTGCCTTTTTCCCTTGATAAAGATTTAAAATTATATTCACAATGTTCAAATAGATTAAATTGAGGTAACTACATTTGAATAAATTATAATACTTCTCTGGATTAATTCCCATAAATCTCTGTTGTGAGTCACTGCATTACATGATAAATGGTATTCACTACACAAAGAAACAGTGCACAATGTACTCCATTAAATACTCCAAGAAAAAAGGGCATTTTTGAAATCATTCCTTTTGAAACTGTTCCTTGGTATTATTGTCATAATAACTTACAAAATATGTGACTTGTTCCCTCAGATTTAAAGTATTTTAACCATAAAACTCTGGTGTAAAAAGAAATCTCTTGAAAAAGACTTTGTTTTCAAGCAACAAGCTTGTGTTTTGCAAGGCGCTTCTTTACATACATTAGCTGGAACCGGAATTAAGTACACACTTTAAGTCTTGATTTGTAAAAGCCTAGGCTACCAAGTGATTAATCAATTTGCCTAGCATGTAAAGGCCTTGGCTACCAAAGGATTAATGGAGGTCCATGTTTAAAGACATTATTGAAAGTGCAACTCATCACTCTGCGTCTAATTAATTATTTATATATTTCTGAAGACTGATACTACAAAACCAAAAAATATAATTTTTAAATCTCAGGAGAAGGTGAGTCCAGAGGCTCTGCCTTTTTGCAGAAGTTCACTGGGAGGCCAGAATAATGAAGACAGAGAGAAAGAGAAGTGTATGGCCTCTCTGTGACCTTCCGCAAAAAGGTGGAGCCTCGGTGACAGCCTCTCCCCCATCCTGCCAATTGGGAAGAGTGTATGCCAGGAGGCTCTGACCTTTTGCTGACGTTCACCAGGAGGCCATGTCCGCTGAGAAGAATAAGAAGAAAGAAGACACAAGGAGCAGCGGACAAAGAAAAAAGACAGAAGAACAAAAAATGCAAGAGAAGAAGCAGAGCTGCAACAAAGGACACTGAAGCAGTCAGCGGAAGAGGTAAAAATGTGAATGAAAGTGTGAGAGTGAGAGTATGAGAGAAGTATAAATCACAATGCTCTTTCTTTCTCCTCCAGATCAAAAAGATGGAGGAGAGAGGCAGAGCATCCGGATTAACAGTCATACAAGAGATGTAATTGGTAAACACAGAGATCACATGACTCTACTGGCCACTGATTTGTTCTCGCAGGACTGCCTCTAATGCTAAACAGTCCCCTGATGCGAGAAAGGGCCAGATGTGGCACGCATCAGAGTGTGCTGCTGCATTTTCTATGTGACGTACTGGTTTGCCTATACAGTAAGGGCATCTTGCGTTGCCTTTTATGGACGTACCAGTACATCCATATGGTTTTTGAAGGGGTTGAAGTCTTCTACGGCAACAAAGCCCAGAAACAACAATATTTCGTCAAACTGTGATTTCATTTACAGGTGAGCACAACAAATACCCCAAACCAAAATATTGAAATAAGAGCTTAAATTTTCTGGACCAGACTGGACAGCCTAACTATCCTCTGACTTAAACTTCCGTGCCAGACCCAGCTAAGCCAGGCTCTGGAAAACTTCCCCCAGACAGCACAAAGAGGTTGAAGCAGGTAACTTGACATAGAAATTTTTTCAACGCTCTTAGAGAACAAGTAGACTTACTGTCCCCTCAACACTCTCCTTCAGTGTAAGACTTTAAATGCTTCACGTGTTGCAGGCTTCTTGGAATGGAACATCAAATTCAGTCATGGACTTCCTGTCTGTTCAAAGTGCGGGGGGTGGATCATTGGCCAACCCTACTATCCAGTTGCTCCACCCAAGGGAATCAGATATAGGATTTGTGCAACACCCGTACACATAATCAAGAAAAAGCATCTCCCTGGTGCTGTATAGTGTCATAAGGTATATTTACACAATTAGTGAATATACCCTGCCAAATTCTAATGGCACACTAGCCTTCTGAAGATGCATTCAAGACGGCTTATGCAAGTGACACATATGTTTTTGCATTGTGTTGCGTCTGCCCACACCAGAGGCACTTACCGCAGAAGTTCTTCTGCCCAGAATACAACCACCAACGGAGAAGCCCTCGTGGGAGTAAACCAGGACCCAACAGCAAGGAGGCCTTCGTGCCAGCATGTAAGTATTGATACTGAGTAGACATAGCAAGGTTCCGGTGCTAGTTCAGGACAGGATACACAACTGGTAACTCAGCAAAGCAGGGGTTAAAACGAACAGGATAGTCAGGATAGCCGAGTCGGTACACGTAGCAGGCAGTCATACAAGCCGGTGAACGTCTGTGCGATATGCGCAGATAACCTCTGTTGCTGCCAGCACTTCCGCCTGGGCTTCTTTGACTAACCATAAGAGCTCTATTGGAAGTGGTGAGAAGCAGCAGCGGTTGTCTATGTGCATCATGCAGACGTCCACTGGCTGCCCCCGCTAGACACCATGGAGTCTGGGGATGATTTGGTAAGTCTCGGGGAGGGGGGCAGAGAGCGGCATTTCAGGGTGGCATAAAGCATATCAGAGGGCAGAGTGACATATCAGGGGTTATAAAGCATATGTGGGGGTCAGAGTGGCATATCAGGGGTTCTAAAGCATATCTGGAGGACAGAGCGGCATATCTGGGGAGCAGAGTGTCATATCAGGGGGGCAGAGGGGCATATCTATAAGTAAGGTGCAATGCCGGGACCCGGGCTGTGCCACATAGCATGAGAAGGAGCGGCAACCTACATTTGTAACATAAGATTAGCAAGATTTGGTTTGTCTTGTCTGTGGACCTTGAACCATTTCAGTTATTTTTCCTTGAATATCTGCAAATTATGTGTATCGTTCAACCAATTGTACTATGAGTAAGTACCAAAAAATGTGCTTTAATGTACTTTATATAATATAAATATGTTGATATAAATCAATAAATAATATCAAGCTTAGCTATACATTGTATAAGTACACATAGGCAACAACTGAATCAACTAGAACAAGTGTGAAATCCCAGAAATATTACCTTAGCCCTCCTATAATACGGTTGAAATCAGAATTTTAAAATTTAAAGTCCTTCACATTAAAGTTTCAGATATCATGAACTTAGCATCCCTTTAAACATCATACCACTATTCTCCTCAAAGAAAACTTTCCTTTCAAGTCTTACAACAAGGTTTTATAGTAAAATATTGAAATTTATAGGCACGTAAAACAGTTTCTTTTAAGGTACAAACAAAATCTTAAAATAAAAAACTTTTTACACTAAAACTGCTGTTCTTACAGTTCCATGGAATTCTTTCTTGTTTGTTTTGTATTAAATTCATGGAAACATTTGCTATCTTAAAAGCTAAAACACGGTTTCCTATGTTTTGAGGATATATCAGCAGAGGTTCTCATACAATTTTTAAATTCACTATTGGACTCTAAAGGTTACCCTTCCATGAACCATGGTCCTAAATAAATATATGCCCTAAATAATAAATATAATTTAGAAGATAACATTTGTTGGACTAATTTTTAATGTGATCTGATAAAGATAAATTAGATTTACTAATATACTTTATACGTGGAACCCTTGAAAGTAATTGCCTGCTGTACATGACAGCCTTTAAACAAAACTCGGGAAGAGGCGCAGCAACCAGAGGTTGTGAGGTTGCAATACTGGCTTAATACTTGAGGCTTGGGGTAGCACAAGAAATACCATTACATAAGTTATGGTAGGTAAAGGTGATGGAAAACCCTTCCACTTAAAATGAAGGGGGTAATAGAAGCATTAGTAAACACTCATATAGCGGAAGGGTTATATATTCCCATAATTCGCTGGTCTCCCCGCTGCAAAAGTTAAATGTCCGCGCTCGCGAACATTAATTCTGTCGAACTTGCAAACTCTTTTTTTCTATTTATTTTGGGGTTTTTTTCTATTAAACTACTAGACGAAAGGATCATGGGAATATATTTTATTTGAATAAATGCAAATGAGCACACTAGCATATATGGTTTATATATGTTTGAACAGAATGCTGCCCTCTATTGGTTATACCTTGAGTAGCATTGTTCCATATGCTTGAAATCCAAAGTTATTATGCTACTTAATGTATCTAACCAACAGAGGGCAGCATTCTGTCCAAACATATAGTAGCCATATATGCTAGTGTGCTCATTTGAATTTATTCAAATAAAATATATTCCCATGAGCCTTTCATGTAATGGTTTAATACAACCCCCCCCCAATAAATAGAAAAAAAGAGTTTGCAAGTTCGACAGAATTAATGTCCGCGAGTTGCAGCGGGGAGACCAGCAGATCATGGGAATATATTTTATTTAAATAATTAATAAATGAAAATGAGCACACTGCCACATATGGCTAATATATCTTCGGACAGAATGCTGCCCTCTGTTGGTTAGATACTTTGAGTAGCATAATAACTTATTATATATATATATATATATAAATATATATATATATATATATATATATATATATGTATATAGATATATAGATATCTCCAGTGCAAGAAGGGACATAAGCATAATCTGTGTCAGTCCTCTTTCATTGCTGTTTATTACACATGTATTTTGATTTGATTAATAAGTTATATGCATGATTCAATCCATTGGGTGAAAGTGTACCCTCTTTATCCCCAAACCAGTTAACCCCTGTGTGTCCATGCAGGCATGTGCAGTTATGGGTTAAAACATGGGTCAAGTGTCAACATTTCATATGACGGTTGGCCAAGGCAGTCCTTCGGAGATAACGATAAAAGAATGCACTCCTGAAAGGGGGTTGCAAGTGGGAACAGAGAACCAATCATTTTCTCTATATTCTGCATTCATTCATCTTAAGGTCACATGCAATACACACACACATACCACACTCAGACACATACACACATCACACTGTGCCACACACAGCACAATCAGCCACATACAACACTCACTCAATCAAGTAGCTTACCTGTCTCAGACACTTTGCTCTAGTACCCGTGGGACATGGTGCTACCATGCTAGTATTGAGGTTTACCTAAACCCATTAAGCACCCCCTCTTCCAAAAGAAGCCACAGCCCAGCTACTCAATGATGGACTGCATCTGACAATATTCTATGATTGGGCATGATTAGGCATTCTTATATATCTGTATTTGCATAGTTATGAAAACATATTATATATAGAAGCAGTAATGTGTCCCTGCCTAAAAAGTGTCAAGTTGATATTCTGATAGGCTTTTACATATTTTTATGGCTGTTTCCATAGCAAACAGCATTCCGTGATCCTATAAGAAGGTATTTTTGCATAAAACTTCAATCAGTTTGAATTTCTGACACACAAAAGAAAAACTTTGAACAGATTAAGTTAAAAAAATCTGGTTTTATACATGCCGACCCTTTGGCTTAAAAGGGTTAAATATGAACATATGCAAATGAAATCATTTTCACGTTTTTGTTTTTATTTTATTTTATGAACTGTGAGTTGCCAGAACATAAACATCAACCATAATCAAGGAACAAGGGAAGAAAAGATATTTTAATTAAATGTGTATAGCATATGGAAAGTGGTAGGGTGGTTTGATTGATTTGGTTCTGCTCTGATACTTCACATTTGATTCAGCTTTTTTGTTTTCTGGGGTCTTTACTTCTAGTTTGTTAGGATCAGATTTAAGAACACCTAAGCTGCTCAAAGCCGCATGGTAGCTTTTTTCTTTTCCTTTGACAAACACTTTTTTATTTTATTTTAACAGTGTATCATGTAAAATAGTTGGAACCAAATCTAAAATTCTGTTCAACACCGGGGACCATCTGGGATTACAAAGATTTAAATACAAGATGTTAAATAGATGCATCTGCATTTCACCTTGAGAATTTGTCATCTTTGGCACAGAAAGCAACAAAACACATTTTATTCTCTGTATTTTAAATTTTTTACAAGGCACATTATAAACTCAAAGCTTCCTAAATTCATGCAAACTATGCACTGCCAACTATCAAAAGCAATGATTTAGTATCTTTACTTCATAATCTGTGTACTGTGTTCCCTGCAGGATACATTTTTTAAGACAAAAGTTACCTTTGGAGTCATATAAAATGGCTCAAATCCAGCAGAAATAGATCATGGATAATTTAGTTACAGTTTAGCATATTTTTTTTAAATATGATATACAGTGAATATAAAAAGTCTACACACCCGAGGTTCTTGTGATGTTAAAGAATGAGACAAAGATAAATCATGTCTGAATCATGTCTGAACTCAGTGGTAGGCATCCCTGAAGAGAAACGTTTTTAGGGAGTGTTTGAAGGAGGGTAGAGTTGGTGAGAGTTGGACAGGACGGGGAAGAGAGTTCCAGAGGGTTGGTGCTGCGCGAGAGGAGTCCTGTAGGCGGGCATGGTAGGAGGTGATGAGTGAAGATGCAAGGAGTTGGATCTTAGAGGGTGGGCTGGAGTATATTTGCTGATGAGGGAGGATAGGTAGAGGGGAGTGGCGTTAGTGAGAGCTTTGTAGGATAGAGTATTTTGAATTTAATTCTGCTATGGATGGGGAGCCAGTGGAGGGACTCGTCTAGGGTCACTCCGAGGCAGCGGACTTGTGGTAAAGGAGAGATAAAGGTCAGAAAGGGGAATAGAGTTAGAGGGAGGGATTAGAAGGAGCTCAGCCTTAGACATATTTATCTTGAGGTGGTGAGAGGCCATCCAGGAGGAGATGCCAGATAGGCAGCTGCTGATCTGAGAGAGGACAGATGCAGAGAGATTGGGGATGGAGAGATAGATTTGTGTTTCGTCTGCATAGAGGTGGTATTTGAAGCCAAGGCTGTCAATAAGTTTTCCAAGTGAGGAAGTGTAGATGGAGAATAGTAGAGGACCCAGGACAGAACCCTGAGGTTCTCCAACAGACAGAGGCATTGAGGAGGAGTCGCAAGCGAGAGACACAGAGAAGGATCTGTTGGAAAGATTCGAGTTAAAATCAAAAGGTGCTTTAACAAAGTATTAGTTTATGCTACCAGGTTATTGGGATTTTTTTTTAAAAAATTCCGCCCTCAAAGATTTCAGTTTGTTTTGTAATTGAATTGTTCACGTTATAGGTCCCATTAATGGTGGAAAAGTTCTGACATGATTTATCTTTGTCTCATTGTTTAAAATCACAACAACTACAGGCGTGTGTAGACTTTTTTATATCCCCTGTAATAATATGCTAATATTGTAGTATCCTTTGCTAACTAGTAGGGCAGGAAACAAGGCTTTGTTTTCGATAACCCAGGACAAAAGGGTGATTACTCTTAAAAAATAATACATTTTAAAAACAAGCATCACAAGTACATGATATATGGATATTTATTAAATTGTGTATTACAAATTTTCATTTTACATCTCTTCACCTTCTGAAACTAAAGATACTAGGCCATCCAGTTTGGGTGAGTCAGTTTGGGTGAGGGCATGCTTAGGTTCTCTGCTTGCTCATTATACCTTGAGTACCAATGCCTCATGGAGGTTTAGCTGTAACTTGCAAATCCACAATTTCCTGATGAGACAGAAAACACATCTAGAAAAGTTAATTTTTAAAAAAGCAAAAAAAGATTCTAATATTTTTTCCTGGATTTAGAAGTATCCAATGTTTGTATGTTTGTATTTATTCTTTTTCTTTTCCTTTTTTTTTTTTTTTTGCTTTTTTTTTAACCTTGTCGGCCAATGGTGCCCTGCTTAAGGGCATCCCTTATGCCTATGGAGGCTTCTATGTGAATCCAGGGGGTGCTTTATATGCTACCTTTGCATCACTGCATTTCACACGAATGAGGCAGATGCAAGGCATTGTTGGCATACCTGCTAACATCCCAGGGCAGGCTACTTGCAGCTCTCCGTCTTCTTGGGGATTGGCTTCATGAGTGAATGGAGTTGGCCAGGGCAGGAATAGCTCTTTGTTGGCCAAGGCTAACTCCAGACAGAATTGAGTCTGTGGGGTAGTAGGCAGGGAGTGGGTGTGGTAAAAGACAGAAGAAACCCCTAGAAAATAATAAGCAAAATATTGTCAGTATTTGAATTAGTACATTAACTATTCTATGTCTCACTTACCTTGTGCATCTGTTTGCATGATTACATGCACTCTTTCTTCATGCACTCCTCTGGATACCTAGGAAAAAATAGGAATGTAGAATTAACATCAGTGAGTTATTTAATCACCAGGAACTCTGGACTCCAAATTACTATGACTTCATGTCTTGGAACCTCCCTTGTGGCACTGTTTGTGGTTGCCTCTTACTCTGGTGAAGGAGAATGATGAAGGTGAACTCATTTTTTGTCTTAGAGTAATACTGGATGGATAAACATTTGTTTTCTAACTTTCTTGAATACATAGTATACTTACTTTCATTGTACATCCTCATTTATTCCTTGGCACCTACAAGAGAGTAATTACTATTTAAAACCTGTATCAGTGGACAGTTTATGGCTACCAATTTGGTCTTTGACATGGCACCAAAGGTCCTTACACATTTAACATTCTGCATTACATGACAGATACAATCAAATAAAAAATAGTATTTTAAAGAAATAAATTTCAGTACAGGTTTTAGTAAACTCAGGTTTACAAGATAAAACATAGCTGGGATCAGCAATATGATTTGTAGTTTTATATAGCAACATAGGAAATCTTTACTGTACCTCTGGCACCCCCTCCTGGATTTACTTAGAAGCTGACACAGGAAAGAAACTTACAGTGGCACTATATACTATATACTATAGATAGTGTCCTATGCAGCTGCCTAACTTACATGTTTGAGAAAAAAGCAAGAATTCAATGCATAGCCAGCAAATAACATCCATCTAATGCATTTAAAGCCTTTTCTGGACACCATTAATGAGGCACTTTTGTGTAACAATCACACAGGATTGTACTATTTTCTGGCTTTCTTGCCTTTGGCACCCCCCACCACCACCTTTATCTGCTTTCTGCTACCTTATTTCTTCCCTCTTTGGCCATTTCTTTTATCCTATCTCTTTATTTGTACCTTACTTGCTGACATATTTTTCTATACTTTTCCCCCTTTTTCTTTTATCTTGCTTGTCTGCCTTTTGCATTTTTCATCAACTTTCTAACGTATATCCTGCCTCCCCACACGCAGACATATCCACACACATATACACACACACACATATGATACACAAATATACAAATACACATACACACACATATAATACACATATACACACACGTATAATGCACATGTATACATAGACAAACACATATAATATACATATCTACATGTATGTGTACTGTATATACACATGTACATATAAACATATATGTATACATATAAACATATACATGGACAGACATATATGCTGGAGGTGCTGTCACAATTTCTGCTGCACCAATCCTGTTTGCTCAGAAGCCTTGTACCGATCCTTCAGAATTCTTAAAGCTTCACACAGTCATCACTGTCTGGAGAACCAAAGTCTTGAGCCCACCGTCTTCTCCACATACAGAGCCCAGTATTCGACTTTTCAACTTCTTTCTGTACCATAATAATTTCTTTATTATTCGCGTTCCCCAGTATAATACCTCTGAGAGCCATACTGGGATCTATCCTTTTTTTCCATTTTGGAGGCCACCAGACAGCTCTTTTGGAGCAACTACTAAACAAAATGCAAACTTCTAGTAAGCCCATCCCCAGTACACTGTCCTGAGGTTGGTATTTACCAGATGAATGTGTAAATGATGTGATCAGTGCTCACTTTCAAGAAAATAACAACTTTGACATAGCAATGCAAATGATAGGGTGTTGAAAATTACAGTGTAAACAAATTGTTGGAAGGTATCTGTTATACATTGCTAAACAGCAGTAAGACTGAAGAGTCTCAAAGGATTTTAACCTGGAAACTTACTGAAGGACTAGCAAATCGACTAAAGGAAGAAAGCAGGCAATTTAGTACAATATGTAAAATCCAGGGTATTGTAATGTAGTTTATGCTGTGCGAAATGCTTCAGTAAAGTCTGATGTAAAGTAAAATAAGGATCGTCAGTGCT
Source organism: Spea bombifrons (assembly GCF_027358695.1). Classification (NCBI taxonomy): domain Eukaryota; kingdom Metazoa; phylum Chordata; class Amphibia; order Anura; family Pelobatidae; genus Spea; species Spea bombifrons. Next base: position 30,159,138 of record NC_071088.1, on the reverse strand, counting down.
GTCACAGACGGAGACTGACTGAATTTGTAGACGAGAATAAAATATCATCCTCCCAGTCTTTTGGTCGATACTTAGGGCAAACCGTTGAGCTTGTGTTGTTTCAGATATGAAAGACCAGCTTTCAGCTTCTGTAAAATTATTTATTGTAAAGGGAATTTATAGATATTAAAATATTAAAGAGTTCAAAAACAATAACCGTGCATAAAACTGTGTATAAAATCAACAATTATTAAGTGAGGCTTTAAATAAAAAATATTCAAGGTGTTTTAGTGTTTTATTATTTATACATTATAAATTGCTATATTTGCATCAGGTCCAGACTGGCCATCAGACGAATACTTGATGTGCCACTAGCCAATAGGGCTGCATACCTAGAGACAGAGCAGGTTATGTAGTGTGCGGCCTCTGGCTGCCTAGATAGTCAATGGTTTTTGTACTAAACTCTATGTATGTTTTAATAAAATAACCAAAATGGAAAACTTTCCATAGTTACTGAGATATATGGCTGGTTTCTGTCTCATCAAGAAATTGTGGATTTGCAATACTTGGACTTACAACCAAGCCCTACAAGAAAATTACAAGCCCAATTACTAGTAAAAAAATCTAATATGTTAGTTAAAGTTTAATACTTCATAAAGCCCTGGGTCCTGATAAGTTCCCTAACATACATTTCAAGACCATTTAAGATTAGCATTGTCTTTAGCCTTTTTTCAGTCTCCAGTGTGACCTATCAGGGAAGTCCATTTTCCCCACTTTGTCAAGACTCTTGTGACAAACTCCAATCCCATGCTTCTTTGTTGCTAGTTTTGACAAAGTTAAGGTAAACTTCTCAAAGATGAGAACTTACCCGCATGTACCTTCTGGTTACAAGTAACCATCATGTAGCTTGATTGCTGTTATTATATGTTTTCATTCTTTAGGTTCGATGAACAGACCAAACCAGACATACACAATACATACACTACATACTGAGAAAGAGCAACTAAAACATGGTTGAACACACGTCTTGTCGTACAACTGCCTACAAGTTACTTGTCATTTCAGCGCTCAATTTTTGATACAGTCTCATATGAGTGTAGCAGCCTAGAATAATGTTGTAGATATTTAACCCCTTCAGTCCCAGGTGTTTCTGGTACCTCAAAGCCCGGAGCAATTTTGCCATTTTTGCAGTATGTTGGTTCAGCGATTATTCTCCTATCCTGCGAATAGTGTACCCATGTATACTATATATTGATTCTTTCAAGGAGAGATAGAGCTTTCTTTTTATACCATAGTTAGATGATTAGCTGAAAATTTAGGATGAGAAATTCTCATGGAAAATCCCCTCCCTCAATTCAGGTATCCTGATTTCAGAAATACCTAATTTATATAGATTTTCCATACTTTCCCAGCACTTATAGGGAACATATTATAAGGTGTACATTATTCATAGAATTTTTATACTTTTGGCTTAACAGGTTTGGGGGTTGTGAACGGGGGCAGGTGGGTTATACTTTTTAGATGTTGTGTTAGGGCAATGGGATGTAAGGGTTTTTTTTTATTATTATCTTTTTATTTTTTTGTATATTTTTTTTAGTGCAGCATGGTTAGAGGTCCTCTTAGGGACCTCTTGAACATGTTATTAATGCAAATGATATCACAATGACATCACTTAGCTCACTTTATTGTTTTTCTTAAATTATCATTTATTGTATTATTTTAGTGTTTTATTTTCAATCCCTAACATTTTTTTTCTTTTTTCAGCATGGGAGAAGAACGAGGGTTAGGTAGGTACACCCACTATATTCACCAAGAGCTTCAAACCGGTCGCATTGGCCACCACTGGGCTTCCTAATTTTCTCTTTTGCGAATATCAATTTGTCTTCTTAGCAAATGTTCAAGATCTTCTCCCTATTCTCCTTTCCCATTGGTCCAGGAGACCTCATTATAGAGCCCCCCTAGCTGGCAGAACTCCAGGGCCCGGTCGCGACCCCGGTAGTTCCGCCACTGTTGAGGACATTAACCATCTGCCAGCTGATGGCTGATGTGGCAGATCAGGCAGTTACATCCAGTGGATGCACCAAGAGTTCCAAACCAGTGTGCTATAAGCCCTACTTGCTCAGTCTCCTAATTTCCAGAGTTGCAGATACCATATAGTCCTTTTAGGCGCTGGAAAGGTTAATCCAAACGACAGCTGTGACTAAACAGGATATTATTCTATATTCTTCACCATGTTAGAGTAATGAACCACTGCCAGCTGATGGCCAAGTTATCACATCAGGTAGGTACACCCACTATATTCACCAAGAGCTTCAAACCGGTCGCATTGGCCACCACTGGGCTTCCTAATTTTCTCTTTTGCGAATATCAATTTGTCTTCTTAGCAAATGTTCAAGATCTTCTCCCTATTCTCCTTTCCCATTGGTCCAGGAGACCTCATTATAGAGCCATCCCAAAAGTTACATGGTCCTACTAAATGACTTATGGTTCTGGCTCAGGGCCGGCCTTTGGGGTGTGCGACCTGTGCGACCAGGGCGCCACACTCCAGGGGGCGCCGCCGCCGGGTCCTCCCCCGCTGCCGCTGCTGCCGCCGCCGGGTCCTCCTCCGCCGCCGCCACGGGGTACTCCGCCGCCGCGGGTTCCTCCGCCGCTGCCGCCGCGGGGTCCTGCTCCGCTGCCACCGCCGCGGGGTCCTCCTCCTCCGCCTCTGCACCTAAATGAAAACATTGTTGGGTTTTTTTGTTGTTGGTTTATTTAACTTTATTTAACAACCTCCATGTTAAATAAAGTTTTTTTTTTAACTTTATTTAACATGGAGGATGTTAAATAAAGTTAAAAAACCAACAACAACAAAAAACAACGTTTTCAATTATGTCCCGGGCAGGGGCGCCGAGCGGTTGCTCGTGAAGTTCTCAGCAACCGCTCGATGCCCCTTACTTTCCGTGACTCCGTCGCGGTGCCGGCGCTCAACATGAAATGCCGGCAGGACTCCTCAAGGTAAGTTAGGATAAGGAGAAGTAGGGAGAGGCAGAGGGGGGTAGTTTGAAGAGGCAGGGGGTAGTTTGAAGGGGCAGAGGGAGGGTAGTTTGAAGGGCAGAGGGGGGGGGTAGTTTGAAGGGGCAGAGGGGGGTAGTTTGAAGGGGCAGAGGGGAGTAGTTTGAAGGGGCATAGGGGGGTAGTTTGAAGGGGCAGGGGGGGTAGTTTGAAGGGGCATAGGGGGGTAGTTTGAAGGGGCAGGGGGGGTAGTTTGAAGGGGCAGGGGGGGTAGTTTGAAGGCACAGGGGGGGTAGTTTGAAGGGGCAGAGGGGGGGTAGTGAGGGGGGCGCCAGAGGAGTAGTTCGCACAGGGCGCCGGAACACCTAAGGCCGGCTCTGTTCTGGCTGAGATCCATCTCTGTTTTTTGTTGTTATTCTGGCTTGTCTATCTTTTTTACAGTCACTAGTGCCTTTACCATGGGTTTTACAATATTCCACTGTGGAATGCAAAAATATTACACTGGATTTAGACTTTTTCAAAATATAATCATTTTTGTAACCTTACTGATCTTGAACTTTGCTGACTACATGTTTTCTTAATTCATATGGGTACAAATATTTCTCTGTCATTCACAGGAGAATTCACTTACATAAACCCTTAACAATTTTATTGTGTTAGCAAAGTAACAAACATAAATAGGGCAAAGAAAAGCTAATTACATTAAATTAACTCTGGTGAACCTCTTGGCTCTCAGACCCTATAACGGCTGATTCATATCCAATTTAATTTATCATTCTGGTGCCAGCTTGCATTAATTTAGCGATCTGTTTGCATTTCCCATGTCCCAGTGCTTCAAGTTAATTGTATAATCACTGTTAAAACCATGCATTGATTATCAGTATATGAGCTGCATGTGCAGTTCACTTCTAGAAAGACCTATAAGGAATTGTCTTTCATGACACAGATGAGAAGAAGTCAATGAATATGAAATAATCTTTAATCATCAGGGGGCTATATGGCCTAAACACAAATTAGTGACATTATTTCTACTTATATAAGTATTCATAAATACTTCAATTTAATTATTAATTTGTTTTTAAGAAAAAATCATTGGGTTTAGGTCATGGCTCAGTATATAGTGATGGAAGATTTGTTCTACCACTTCCTGTATCTGGCTTGCTATATAGTGATGGGAGTTATGCTGTCCCACCACCCGTGTCTGGCTTGCTATATAATGATGGGAGTTATGCTGTCCCACCACCTGTGCCTGGCTTGCTATATATTAAAAAGAATTATGCTGTACCACCACCTGTGTCTGGCTCACTTTATAATAATAGGAATCATGCTGTACCACCGTCTGTGTCTACATCATTATATAAAAATAGAAGTCAAGCTGTACCACTGGGTGTGTAATTAAGATGGATTCAGCAAAGATTCAGTAAAGATTAAATGAGTTTTTAGCTGAGTTGGAGTTTCCATTCAGAAACTTCACTGTGCATGATAAAGACCAGTCCTAAACAGCAATACAGGGACAGCACAGCCCATACTGCTGCAAAAACTTGCCAGTGTTGGATCCTCATAATGAACAGAGGAGAGAGTGAGTTAAAATAAAGACCATATCTGGTAACCATTTCTGGTTCTGGCTGCCTGGAGCCACCCTTGTGTAATGCAGGTAGGAGATCCATCAGTGGACAGTCCCACCAACATCGTGGGACATACGCAACTTTTTTTATGGGGAAGTGGGCAAGAGTAGGGTGTGCCGCAACGCCGCTCCCGCCACCCAGAGTTTCTACCCAAGGTCTCTAGACAAAACCAGAAGAGTTCCCAGGTATGATCACAACTCTCCTGCCAACTTCAACATAGTGAATAAACCCCGATGTAACTTTAGTGAATAAATCCCAATCAATACTATCCAGAATATATGGATATGTAAAGTACATTTAATAAATTTGTAATACACTACATATGTATATGAGTTTGATAATATCTTCATAATTACATGGAAATATAGATTTAAAAAATACTTAAGGGTCAAGTTGCTATAATATCAAATAAAATGTTTTTGTTTTCACATTGGTTTATTTCTAGGTAAAGGCAGTACTGATTAATATTACATATTACATTTTTTTGTTTTCTTTGAACATAGGACTAACTTTTGGATGACAATTGCTACTAAAAAATTAAGCTAGAAAATAAGGAAACCACACCAAAGGTATTAGCAAAAGCAGAAAGGTATTGTAGAGCAAAACCAATAAGTGGCTTGGCATAAGTAAATTAGATAACGGAAAAGTGTCAATGGACTTAGGTAAATTAGGACACTGATAAATTACCTTTGTTAAGCGTAAAGGGATTTATGCCTGTATATGAAAACCATTTTGGACATTATCCAGAAACAGTAAACCCACACAAACACGTACTGTCAGAGACTTTAATTAAAAAATCCCATATCTCAGTTTTATGTATTCTTTATTATGTCAATTGTAGAGCAGTCATACAGCCCAACAAATTAGTTTTTATCAGGCTAATTAATTTCCAGGAACTTTTCTATTTTTTTTTAAATATTCCATGACAATGTGGCAAGGGTATGATTCACAACCCTCTGCAACCTCTTAATATTACCATTCAATTTGAGACGTCTGTTGATATCAGAAAGTGTTGCATTTACAAAAGCTATTTATGAAGCTGGATAGAACAAAAGAGAGAGAGAGCGTGAGAGAGAGAGGCTCCTATTAACCTTTTTTTAAACATTGATTCAATAGCAAACCATGCCACTGGGCAACGTTCGTTGGTACTATGTGAATAAATGCTCCAAACTGGCAGAAACATGTTTTCTTTTGTTAAAATACAATGACAGTGACACTTTCCTGTCCTCTCCACAGACAAATGGTTGTGGGTGTCCATTTAATACTAAAAAAAAATTCCCTTTGCCATAAAAACAATAGTGTCCATATTATACCAAGTCATCTAGGTTAACAGCCCTATCCCCTTCAATAATAATAAAAAATAATATTAAAATATATTTACACTTCACACCCTAGAAGCCAAGTGGGTCCAAGTGAGATCCTCCGATGCACACTTGAGTGGTAGATCCCTGCTAACTCTCTTGGCATCCAGAAGGGCATCTCATGGGAAAAGAAAATCTTACAAATGTACCATATGTTGCCACTATAGATTTGCAAAGAAAGTATTTAAGTCCTAACCTTCAAGTTTATGAAATGTAAAAAAAAAAAAAAAAAAAAGCCAACAAATATGTGTATTGAGAAATAATGGAAAAATAGACAGGGTTTAGTATGTATATTCCTTAATAACTAACATTACCTGCTGTATTACATTACAATACAGATGTAGACTTTGTACAAACTAATTTTATCTTTATTTTTTATTTTTTTTAATTACAATTTTAATGATATTTAGCTGTGTAACTTAAACAGTTATGGTAAAAAAATTGAATTCAACCATAGGTTTATACTTTGCTTGAGTAGCCTCAGGCATTAAATAGAATGTGTAGGCAAAGTATAAACTGTCTGATTTGACACTTTAACTTACAATAAAAATAATGGTTTTGTTCATTTATTTGTCTGTTTCCTGCTACACATTTAACATAGTTTCCTACTAACCATCTTAAGAAGGAACAGTCCCACTTTCTTCATCTGAATTCAATCTTTTCTATAATTGCAAAATATTTGCTGAGTATAAGCATGTCCTAGTCTTCTACAGCCCCAAAAAGTTATATTAATTTGCATGGAAACAGCACAAAATGTGCTTATAAATTCAATTGTGTAAATAAAATGAATTTTTCCTCTTTTAAATGCCTCACTTGTAGTTGCCATTTTACTTTTCATGGATCAGTAAAGCATATTTTGAGCTTCAATGTGTTTCCTACCTGAAACTTTCACTAAATTGCTGTTTCGTTACACACACGCTCTAACACCCACACACTCACTCACACTCTAATGTCGGTTACATGACCCCACGGAGCAATGTCTCCACAAGGGGACCAGCCCAACTTGGGCCTCAGATGGAACCGTTTGGAGATTTATGACCGGCCTGGGGACCAGTCTGAGCAAGACCAGACTTAATACACTTAATATAATGTTTCTCAAAGAGTTCCTTTGCTAGAGAGTATGTAGGGAGGGCTGCAAGGTTGTCTTATACTTTTTTTTTTTAAAACTTCACTTTTTAATAGTCCACGTGTTACTGTCTGTAATTACTTTGAAAAGCTCAAACTATAAGACACATCATTGAGTTTTCTATGAACATGGCATTGCTCCATATTTTCAATATGTTTACAGTAAGATTTAAAAAAACCTTTACCCAGTGGCAGAACTACCGAGGTCGCAGGGGTCGCGACTACGACCGGGCCCTGGAGTTCTGCCAGTCAGGGGGGCCCAAGGGGTGCCGAGCAGTTGCTGAAAACGACCGCTCGGCAACTCTTGGGCCCCCCTGACTGACAGAAATCCAGGATGCCTCCGCTCCCCGCCGCTGCTGCCGCCGCCGCTGCCGCCGTCGCCGCCACCTGCCTCAGCGCTGCCCAGAGTGCAGTGTTGGGAGCGTGAGGCGTTTGTCTCGGGTGCCGGCGCTTCACGCTGAGCGCGGCATATGACGTCATATGTCGGCGCTCAGCAGTGAAGTGCCGGCACCCGAGACAAACGCCTCACTCTCCCAACACAGGAGTTGACGGTAAGTGACCTACAAAGGGGGGGGTAGGGAGGGAGTGGGTAGATCGTGAGAAGGGGGGGTAGGGAGGGAGAGGGTAGATCGTGAGAAGGGGGGTAGGGAGGGAGAGGGTAGATCGTGAGAAGGGGGGGTAGGGAGGGAGAGGGTAGATCGTGAGAAAGGGATAGATGGGTTGGGGGTGGGGGGGCCCTTAACAGATTCTCGCACCGGGGCCCTGAGGTTTCTAGTTACGCCCCTGCCTTTACCAAATATATCTACTTGTATTCAATCTTTTGTTTGTTGCTTGTTTGTCTTATATTTGCTTGTTTTTTTTTTAACATGTACATTCAATACATTTCTTTCCAGGGTTGGAGTTTTGTGCGATATATTCTATTTTTCCGTAGTTCGATGAGCTTTGTATGTGGATGAATGCAGTCTTACCAGGAACAAGAGTTATTGATGATGACTTTCAGGATTGTCTAACAATTACAATTTGTAGTGATCTAGTTTACCTCCATTAAATAATACCCCATACTGCTTGACTTATGTAGCAAAACCCCAGGTGGTCGTATTGATTGTCTGGATGCGGTACAGCTAAGTAGATGTTAATAAACAAAGTAGACAGTATGTAATGGTTTTTCCAAAGTGCTATTACCACGTAGAGCATTCTGTTTCATCAGTAAAACAATCCCTTATACAATGTGGCAGTTCACAGTCACAAAATGGACTGCACTGCAATGTCTATGATTTAATTGTGTAGTACTGCACACTTTAACTACAAATGCCCAGACTTGTCTTCTAGACACTTATTTTAAGTCAAGCTATTGAAGCGGGGATTAGTTACTGCCATATTAATATGATCTATCTAGTAGCTACCTTAAATACATACAAAGTTATATGTCTAAAATGTATTTATATTTGCAATATATATATATATATATATATATATATATATATATATATATATATATATTAGATTCTATTGGCATTTTACTGATTTTAGACATTCTAAACTGATATCATTTAGTTTAGTAGTTTAACTTGCTAAGTGCAACTTTCAACAAACAATTTCTAAATACTGTATGCAAAGACGTTAACAGAAAATGAAAAAGGTAAGTGTAAACCTTTGGTTTGGTTTCCGGTTACAATAGACAGTTATGGTGCGGGCTTTACGTGTGTTGTAAACAATTAAATACAAACCACATGGATTTCATAGATACATGCACAGGCTAAAGCAAATTTGAAGAGAAAAAAACAACAACTGGATTGAAGTCCATCGACCAGTTGATTCTACTGAATAAATATATAATTTTTACTGCGGCCTCACAGCTTTCATACTTTTACACAAAGCATCAAAATGGTTTTATCAGTATATAATGGCAATACTTACTATATGGAAGAAAAAGGCAGCAAAGTAAATATATAACAGAAAATGACAAGTTTCCAAACTACATAAAAAATACACTATAAGCAAGAAGGTAGATGTACGCTAATGCATAATACCGGCCACACAAGAGGCAACTAAGTTACAGTATCTCAGTATTATATCTGTTCATGTGATAACACTGAAGAAATGACACTTTGCTACAATGTAAAGGAGTGTACAAGCTGTATAACAGTGTCAATTTGGTTTTCCCATCATATTTTGTATGACCACCATTATTTCCCAGCACTGCCTTAACCCTCTGGGGCATGGAGTTCAACAGAGCTTCACAGGTTGCCACTGGAGTCTTCTTCCACTCCTCCATGACGACATCACGGAGCTGGTGAATGTAAGAGACCTTGAGCTCCCCCACCTTCCGTTTGAGGATGCCCCACAGGTGCTCAATAGGGTTTAGGTCTGGAGACATGCTTGGCCAGTCCATCACCTTTACCCTCAACTTCTTTAGCAAGGCAGTGGTCGTCTTGAAGGTGTATTTGGGGTCGTTATCATATTGAAATACTGCCCTGCGGCCCAGTTTCCAAAGAGAGGGGGTCATGCTCTACTTCAGTATGTCACAGTACATGTTGACATTCATGGTTCCCTCAGTGAACTGTAGCTCCCCAGTGCCGGCAGCACTCATGGAGACCCAGACCATGACACTCCCACCACCATGCTTGACTGTAGGTAAGACACACTTGTCTTTGTACTCCTCATCTGGTTGCCACCAAACACGCTTGACATCATCTGAACCAAATAAGTTTATCTTGGTCTCATCGGACCATAGGTCTGAGAAATGACAGGCTGCCCCCCCCCACCCGTTCAACCTCTGCAGCAATGCTGGCAGCACTCATACATCTATTTCCAAAAGACAATCTCTGGATATGACGCTGAGCACGTGCATTCAACTTCTTTGGCGAGGCCTGTTCTGAGAGGAACCTGTCCTGTGAAACCACTGTGGTCTTGCTCACCATGCTGCAGCTCAGTTTCAGGGTCTTGGCAATCTTCTTTTAGCCTAGGCCATCTTTATGTAGAGCAACAATTCTTTTTTTCAGATCCTCAGAGAGTTTTTTTTTGCCATGAGGTGCCATGTTGAACTTCCAGTGACCAGTATGAGAGAGTGTGAGAGCGATAACGGCAAATTTAACACACCTGCTCCCCATTCACACCTGAGACCTTGTAACACTAGCAAGTCACATGACACCGGGGAGGGAAAATGGCTAATTGGGCCCAATTTGGACATTTCCACTGTACTCACTTTTGTTGCCAAGGTTTAGACATTAATGGCTGTGTGTTGAGTTGTTTTGAGGGGACAAAAAATTTACACTGTTATACAGGCTGTACACTCACTACTTTACATTGTAGCAGAGTCTCATTTCTTCAATGTTTTCACATGAAAAGATATAATAAAATATTTACAAAAATGTGAGGGCTGTACTTACTTTGGTTAGATACTGCATGTGGATTAAGCCATAAAGGCACTAGCCTACCTGGCATTCCCCCTTTTGGCCTAATAAGAACCTTACTTTAAGCCATGTATTTAGCAACGTAATACATAGTGTTCTATATATTTTAATTATTTTTTGTCTATAATATATAAGTCCCAATCTGTCTTGGCAATCAAACATGCTATATGATAATATGTCAGTCTTGTGTCACATATGCCACTTCCATATGTAATTTGTCACCCTGCATGATTAGAAGAAAGGCTTATACTTTTCATGTATTTGACACATATGCTGTGATTTGATTACAGTTTAATGAACAGACAATTATTCCGGAATATATAAAACCATAATATCTGTCAGATAGCTAAATTGGTAAAAATGTGCATCTCTAATACTTTCCCTGTATAACATTTAAATTACGTATGTTGGTCTCATCATACTCATTCTCCTGGTCAATATACCTGACAGTAACCTAACCAGTGACCAAGATTTCTTTCAGAAATCTACCATGTATCATAAAATATAGATCACTAATGATAATAAGTTAATAAGTATATTTTCTTTTATTTTATTTTTATCGAAGAGATATTGGGGTCGATTCAATAGACCTGACTAAATCATGTCATAGTCAGAAAATACAGAACTAACGTTCTGTAGACAGTATGAGAATACCAATTCAGTGTCTCAGACTAAAAGCAAATGAACGACCATTCTCAGCCAAAATACATGTAAGCATTAAGGGACTGTATCACCTAATCATATCATAAAGTGCGCCGTGAGAGGAAAGTCAGAATTCAAAATGACACAGCACATGCTGATTACAGTCAATCCCGGGGTGAGAAACAGCATTTCCAAATAATCTTTATAAAATCCAGCACACAGCCTGTGTGCGGACAACACAGGGCTAGGGAGAAAAAGATACTTAGAAAGAGACAGAGATAGAGAGAGTTGTCACTGGAGGTATTTGACAGTAGGTATAGGAAGAGACTGCACAGTAAATTATTCATAACATCAACAAGCTCTACATTTTCCTTATAACACATTACATATTTAAAACGTTTATTTAAACAGTGCGATTGATGACTGACAGGCATTGACTGAAGGATTGATTGGAAATGTGAGTTTGTGGGAGTGACTGTGCATACGGGAGTGATGTGTG